>NC_042998.1:35525175-35646049 GCF_006345805.1 Octopus sinensis
GAGAAGCAAACTTCTTACCACCGCAAGAACGCCTGAGCCTACAATATATAAAAATCATAAAAAGATATGCAAAACATACAGAAGTTGTGCAATTATAAATAAGCGGTGGACATTAATAAATATACGAATGCAAAGAAATAATAAAATGGAAAGGAAATTATATTAAAAGATGAATTAAGAGAAGAAAGGAATCTTCAAAAATTTTCAAAGAGAAAATATGACAAAATCCGTGTGTGCCTGAACGTGAAGCCACACAAGGTAAATAATTCCAAAATATGTATCAAGTGGTTTCCTTTTGCTTAACTGAATCTATTTTTATTTTTTTCATTTTCCTTTATTTCTGTTTTTAAATTACATCAGTAAAAACGTGAATACTGTCAGTTGTGAGCTGCTATCCTCTGTGCGTGTGTGTTGAGTCGTCAAGAATTAAAACGAACACAATAGAATTCTTTCAATCAATTTACAATTTGCATCAAGTTCTTTGCTAGTTTGCTGTGAAACTAGTATTCGTGCTCTCCGTTTATCTCTTATCATTTATTGGTTTCAGCCTGAGGCTATGCTACAACACCTTCTTTCTAAAGTACTGTGGCAGGGTTGGGTGGGGTTTTTTTTATCTTCCTTTATCTAACACTGCAACAACAGTTATATTCTTTGCAACTTCACCGTCAAAATACGGTCATAAACACGTCAACACCAGTTGTCAAGTTATGGTAGGGGCCAAATAGAGGCACAGAACACACGCACACACGTACGTATATATGTATGTATGTATGTATGTAAAAAGAAAAAGGCGATAGTCAGAACTTTGGATAATTATTTATTAGCGCTTTCATCTCGTTCGTTTCCGAGACTCGTCAGGTATGATTTCTTACAGAAAATTTCATGCTTTTTATAGAAATCTGGAAGACGATATTCTTTTGATATCTATATGCATGTATGTATGCTTGCACACACATATATACTAGCTTACGGAGGAAAAAAATCGCCAACGGTACACACGCCGTCACATTTTGACATATATATATATATATATATACTAGCAGTATCGCCCGGCGTTGCTCAGGTTTGTAAGGGAAATAACTATAAAGCATTTTTAGAGAGTTATAGCCAAAAAATAGCAAAAAAATGGGAAAAAAATGATGGTAAATTTTTTTTTGAGAGTAATAAAAGGTTGAGTTGCGTCCCCTAGACAGTCTGTGGTTTGTTTTTTTTTATTCTCGACCCCATGTCGAATTTATCGATTTTTTTCAGAACTGGGGGAACTTTTCAAAATTTTCGCTGCGTTAGTTTTGAATTATGACATTGGGCTATGTGTGTGTCAAGTTTCATCAGAATCGGTTGAAAGCCGTGGTCAGGGTGAGGGTACGAGAAAACAGACACACAGAAACACGCACAGACAAACTGCCGTTTATATAGAGAGATATATATATATATATATATGGGTGCATACATATTTGCTTGTATCTATCTGCGCATGTATGTGTCTGTGGTGAATTTTCGGAGACTTGGTTAGAAAGAAAGATATCTGAGATGTCTTTCTCTTTCTTTCTTGTCTTTCTTCCCTCTAACCAATCCCTTAAAAATTCAACACGCACATACATACGCATGCACGCACAGAGAGAGAGAGAGAGAGAGAGAGAGAGATGCCATTAAAACAATAAGCAAATCAAAATTGATATCTTGGAATGTAATTAACCTCAAACAACTGTGAAACTGGCCATAAAAATACAATAAAAGCCATCTCAGACCCCTTCCTCCTCCACTCTCCTTTTTTCCTTCCATTCTTTTTTCTTTCTCCCCTTCTTTTTCTAACAAGCGTCCGAAATTCACCACACAATCACATGCATACGTACACATACACATATGCACAAACGCTTCCTTCTTTCCTGAGCGTCCAGTAATACTATACTTGTTCCACGTCCTTGCGTTGTTGTGTTTTCTCTTTGTGTTTTCATGTTTGGATTAACTATATATATATATATATACATACATATATATACACACACACATATATATAGTGAGCAAAATAACATTATTTTCCAGATTTATATAAAAGGCATAATATTGTCTGTAAAACTTTATATATCTGACGAACAAAACGCTCCCCCCCCCCCGTCCAATGGACGGTGCTGAGTTGTCAAACATTTAAACCAAATTTTCTCAAAACAACTAGTCCGACCGTCCCATAGGCCTCTCCTTTGAGAAACACTGATTTAACATTAATTTGAGACACCAGCAAAAGAAGAAATAAAGATAGACTTTTTTTTCTATTCCAAAGAATGCTATGTCGATCGCATTCTCACCTGGAATCGATTTTTGTAATTTTTTTCAAAACTTATATACGCTCTGATACCGTCGGTATCTACATATCAAATTTGAGCGCAATCGGATGGAGGATGCCCGAGATCCTAGAAGACACACACACACAGATAGACAGACAGAACGGATTTTATATTAGAGATGAGTCTCAGAAGCGAACAAGATGAAAGCGCTAATAAATAAATAATTATCCCAAATTCTGACTACCTTTTTTCTTAATATACAAACTCTGTACACGACTTCAAATAATCTATACATACACACACGCGCACATATATACACACACAACAGGCTTCTTTTCTGTTTCTGTCAACCAGATCCATTCATAAGACTTTGGTCAGCTCGAGGCTATAGTAGAAGATACTTGAAGATGGCAGGCAGTGGGACTGAACCTGGAACCATTTGGTTGGGAAGCAAACCTCTTACCACCCAGCCACGCCTGCGCATACTCGTATACTATTTGCTGAGGTACTGTGGTGCTATGAACGACCACATACAGCGTTCTAATTATTCTCTAGCCCTCGGTAAGTCCACATAGAACAAACCTATAATAAAAGCATTCCTGCCATGACCACTGCGTTTTTTTGTGTGAATATACAGGGATACGGGATTACATTATCCAACGTATCCTTTTATAAGATGGTAAGGTGTTATTTGAGGGAGGTTTAGCTGCTGTTACTAGCATGCAAAGTGACCACATTTAGACTCGTTCGTGCGGCTTTATAGAGTAGACATTCAAAAAGTGACCGCATGTGGCTGAGTGGTTAGGGTATTTGGCTCACGATAGTAAGGCCGTGGGTTCGATTCCTGGCAGCACGTTGTGTCCTTGAACAAGACACTTTATTTCACCTGGCTCCAATCTTCTCAGCTGACAAAAATGAGTTGTACCTGTAATTCAATGGGCCAGCTTTGTTACATTTCTGTGTCATGCTGATCCTCCCTGAGAAATGACAAGGGTATGCTTGTCTGTGGAGTACTCAGCCACTTGCACGTTAATTTCACACGCAGGCTGTTCCGTTCGGCAGATAAACTGGGAACTCTTGTCGTCGTAACCGACGGAGTGCCAAAATGCCAGAAGGTTAAGTATAAAAAGCTGAATGGTTTCGGTGAAAAGCGAAGTTGTTACCTGCGATGATTAATGATCAGTTTTAAATATAAATTTACTACTTAACACCTGAAGCAGTTTTACCACAAAACAATGAATTGAACGATATTTGATTTCTACTATTGAACTAAAAAGAAAAAAAAAATTGAATTGAAAAATGTTAAGTTTAAAATAGAATTTAAAACCCGGTAGCATTTTTAAACTAACAAAACCAACTGAATTAATACATTTTCTTTGTAACGTAACGTGAGATACTACTCATACACACGGCGGGGGGAGGGTGGGGGAATACAGGCCAGACCGAAACCAATTAAACTACCTGTGTGTGTGTGTGTGTGTGTGTGTGTGTGTGTGTGTCTACGCGCGCATACCCGCACACTACAGAGTAAGTAAACAAGAATATACAGGTGTGTGTGTGTATGGATATATATCTATCTTTGTATATGTATACACATGTTCACACACAGATGGATAGAAAGATAGATAAACTTAGCCACTTTACATTTGTACCATTAATGGAACATATATATATATATATATATATATATATATATACACACACACATACACACACACACAAACACACAATATATATGGTGAGCGCATGTGTATGTACCCTGATTGGTACAAATGAAAAGAGACTGAAAATTGAAAGAGGAATAATTTTATAAGCGGCAGAGCGAAACTCGGAGCAAACAACTCTTGAAAACCCTGTTCATCCACTGTTTATACACATACATATATATAATGTGTGTGTAGTGCATACATACATACATATAAATATACATATATATATATATATATACATACGTGTATATATGTATGTTTATATGCAAATATGCACTATATATATACAATATATATATATATATATACATGTGTATATATGTATGTTTATATGCAAATATGCACTATATATATACAATATATATATATATATATATATATATATATATATATACATACGTGTGTATATATGTATGTTTATATGCAAATATGCACTATATATATACAATATATATATATATATACATACGTGTGTATATATGTATGTTTATATGCAAATATGCACTATATATATACAATATATATATATATACATACGTGTGTATATATGTATGTTTATATGCAAATATGCACTATATATATACAATAATATATATATATATATATACATGTGTGTAAGTATCTACCTATATGTATGTGTGTACATATATGCATAAATACATGTGCATATATATATATATATATATATACATATATATATATATATATATATATATATGTATGTGTGTACATATATGCATAAATACATGTGCATATATATATATATATATATATATATATTATATACATACACATACACACGAGCATTAAAAAAGCGCAAATGCCTTTACTTTTGTCACATATTGAATGGCCGAGCAGGAGTTCGCTAAACACTATTCAGCAATCAGTTTTTCAATTAATGTTTCTTTGTCAAACGTTCGAAACGTGTTTAAAAACTTCACTGCTACCTTTTCAATCATTTTTCTTCAACTACTTTTCTTTAAACGGCAAAAAAAAAAAGGAATCAGCGTCTTTTTTTTCCACTTGGTTTTCATTCTTTATGGTTTTGGATTTCTTCCTCATTATTTCGACAAAAATCTCCATTTATTCCAGTAATTACTTTGTGTGCATTGATTCCCTAATCGGATGGTAGAACCTTGTATACATGGGGTATATACAGTATTTATTATTATTACCATATATATATATGTGTGAGACTGTGTACGTATATATATACACACATACACACACACACACAAGTACGGACATGCACACGCATGCACAGTGAATTCTTTTGTGTATGTGTATGGCGTAAAATATATGTGTGTGTGTAATTTGTGTTTGTGAGTGTATATCTATGCGCCGTGTAGTATATATGTATGTAATTGTTCGATGTGTGCATGTGTGTGTTTAATGTGGGTAACGTAATATATTAGTATGTTAATTGTGTCTTGCGTGTATATATATATGTTTGACGTAAATATATCTCCGTTCGTGTGTGTACGTTAAGGTGATCTCTCGTCCAGTCGAGTACTGGAGTTGATATAATCGACTGCCCCTTTGATATACGTCACCTGTAATGCGCAACTGACATATACCGAGGAAGACCAATGAGTACATATTTTATTTTTTACTTTTATTCTTTTTCTGTTTCCTGTCACAAGACTGCAACCACGTTGTGGCATCGTTTTCAAAGAGTTAGTCGGTTATAACGAATTCAGTCTGATGCTTTATACGCAACATAAACAAGCAACACCCGGTATTAAGCAGGGTAAACATAAGCACCTATGCGGGGACACACACAAACGCATTCATGCGCATACGCACTCACACATCCACACAGATAAATCCCCTTCATTTACCTTTAATGAAAGCAGCCTTGACCAGAAGCTATTGCCCCGAGCATTCTCCAACCCGACTGAACTAAGGCTCCTCTACAGCCAACCTCGACTGGGAATAACAATGTCTGCCAACCATTCTCCTTGCAATCTTTCAAAAGCTTTTGGTGTTTAGCACTTTTCCATTCGAAGGTTTATTTGCACTGTTCTCACTGGGGCTGTAAATTTCGTTCTGTGTTCTCTTCTTCGCCTCCTCAGACCTCAGAACTATGTCCGGCTTCGGGATGGATGTAGTTCTGTGATTTAAGGAGGTGAAGAACGACCTGGGAAATTTACTCGTCTAGCTTCATATCTCTTAACTGGGTCTTTGTTAGTCTGTGGAGGTGTGTAGCTTCGTAGTTAGGGTATCCAGCTCATGATCATAAGGCCCTTTGAAATACAAAATACTTTCATTATTTACATTTGACGAATATTTGTCCTCGCCTTGTTTGTTGTTAACACAACGTTTCGGCTGATATACTCTCCAGCCTTCATCAGGTGTCTTGGGGAAATTTCGAACCTGGGTTCTCATTCTTAAGGTATTTTTTCGATGTTATTGTTATTCAGGTCACTACTTGGAATCGAACTCAGAATTTTGGGGTTAGTAGCCCGCACTCTTAACCACTACTAAATCCACTGATTTATATGTGCGTGTGCATATGTGCATGCATATGTGTGTGTATGTGTATATACACAGACATGCAGGAAGTAAATAGATACCTTTAATTTTCAAAATCTTTCATTTAATGCGCAAAGCAAACAATTGAAATGTAATCGATAAGTAGGACTACATACTTTAGTATTTAGCTGACATTCCCATTGCAGTTTTTAATTCAGAAACCCTTTTTGGCATTGAACTGATGAGCTTTGTGATTGTCTCTTGTGGAATTTCTGCCCACTTTTCACGCAACAATCGAAACAATTCATCTTTAGATTTAGGTTTCTGTCGAGCTTTTCGTATAGCTCTCTCTAGTATGCTCCAAAGATTTTCAATTGGGTTCATGTCAGAAGATTGGCTCGACCAAGAAAGCTTTTTGATCCCATTTTCAGTCAACCATTGTTGATTCCTTTTCGTTGTGTGGCATGGAGCCCCATCTTCCACGAATAAAAACTCATTTTTCATTATGTTATCGTGTGAATACATCGGAAGTAGTCTTTGCTTAAGTATTTCGGTGTATTTTTCAGAGTTTATGGTTCCAAAACATTCGATCAGCTCAGAACGACCATTGCTGGTGACAGCTCCCAATACCATTACAGAGATACCGCCATGTTTCACAGTTGGTTGGAGTCATTTCAAATCAAATTCTTGATTGGGAAGCCTCCAGAACCAAACACGTCCACTGTCTGAAAATAATGCAAATCTGGATTCATCTGAGAAAATCATTCTATCGCAAAATGAACTGGATTTTTCTGACATCTCCTTAGCCTATTTCTTTCTTTTCCTGATATTAATTGGTTGAAGGAGAGGTTTTCTTCTAGCTGCTCGTCCATAATACACAAGCTTATGAAGATATGTAACACACGTTCTTGGACTAACTTCTAGCTGTTTTTCAATGTCAGAAGCCTTCGAACGGGGTTCGTTTTCCACAATTCTCTTCAAACAGCAAAGCGTCCTTTCCGAGGGCCCCAGGTCGGCCGTTACGAGAAACTGTTGATTCTTTTCCTTGACTTTTGAATTGCCCTATAATTCTATTAACAGTAGCAAGAGGAATTTGAAGATTTTCGGCAATTATTCACTGGCTAAGACCAGCCTCAGATTGCCAAACAATACGACCTCTTTGAAAATCTGACAGTTCTGCTGAATTTTTTGTGTGTGGCATGGTTACTTTTCGCAAATGTTTAATATAATGGTACCTGGAATGAAAAAGAATAATTACATTGTAAATTCTACAATACAGAAAACATATTAAGACGCTTTGATAAGAAATTTTGAAAATTAAAGATGTCTATTTACTTCCTGCATGTCTTTGTATATGTAATGTACGACGGGCTTCTTTCAGTTTCCGTTTACCAAATCCCCTCGCAAGGCTTTGTCGAGTCGAGACTATTTACATATGTATTTTTATGTCTGTGTTTGCCACCACCACCACCATCTCTTGACAAACGATGCTGAGTTGTTTACTTCCCCGTAATCTAGCGGTTCGGCAAAAGAGACCGATAGAATAAGTAATAGGTTTACAGAGTGAAACTTTTCCAAATACTGTTGATCCACATCGTGACACTGTGAGGGATTTGATAAGAAAATTTAGAAACACAGGCTCAGTGGAAGACACAGCAAGAAGCGATAGGCCTACTGTTCTTTCAGACGAAACACTTTCCGATATTTCTGATAAACTGTTGGCAAGCCCGTCAAGGTCCTTACGCAAATTGTCACAGGAAACGGAAATCAGCCTAGGAAGCGTTCACACGGCAGTAAAAAAGAAATTAAATTTCTTTCCATACAAAGTGCTGGTCATTCAAGAATTGAAGACTACGGATCATGCTAAAAGGCTTCATTATTGTCCTTGGTTCCAAAACTTTGTTGCCGAAAAAGGTATAGAAATGCTGGATGGGTGTTTTTATACCGATGAGGCTTGGTTTCATCTGTCGGTACACATAAATTCGCAAAACACAAGGTTATGGACCATTGAGAATCCACATGCGACGCATGAGCAACCTCTGCATCCTGAAAATGTTGCAGTATGGATAGCAATTTCGAGACAGCGTATTGTAGGACCGATGTTTTTTTGAAGACACCATCAACACCGAGAGACATTGCTCAAAGGTTGTCTCTCCATTTCTAGGCCAACTCACTGAAAGTGAAATTAATAAGGCATACTTTCAGCAAGATGGAGCTACAGCACATACTTTGCGCATCATCATGAGTTTTTCGGTGAACGGATTATTTCGAAGGGACTCTGGCCACCAAGATTACCTGAATTAACACCACCAGACTTTTTTTTTCTGGGGAGCAAGTAAAGGATCAGTGTACAAGAATCGCCCGAAAATCATTAATGAGCTAAAAGACGCAATCCATAACCTTCACACGGTCCATACCGCGTCAGATTCTCCAAGATGTATTTCAAAACATGTGTAGAAGAGTCAACTTATGCATTAAAAATAAAGGACGACACTTTCAACACCTCTTATAAAGTTTTTTGAAGTCTTGTAAAGTCTAATATATTCTTTTGTAGTCTTATACCATCTTATATTTAATTTGCAATATAATACTTACTGCAGAGAGACTTTTTGAACAGTGTGTGAGTGTGTGTCTACACATAAATTTGACATGGTCGATTCTTTCTTGTCTTGGGATTCACGGTCAAACGGCTGGGTGGAATTGCCTGAAAAATTACACAGATGAGTAGATGCTGGGGTTAGTATTTTTTTTCATAGCTCCCATGGTTACCGATATAATCTACTATAATAATACTCGTGTGTTTATGAATGAGAAAGGAAGGGGTGATGTCATACTTGGTAGTGGGATGATGAAAATTGTACGCTGAAAAAATCAATCAGTTTCAACTCTGTGTGTGTGTGTGTGTGTGTGTGTGTGTGTGTGTGTGTGTGTGTGTGTGTGTGCGCGCGCGCAATGGAAGTGGAAGGGTTCATCTTTGTTCGCTTAATATTTAGGCTTAGTTTTTGATTTGGTTGGGGGTTTTTTGTTGGTCAGTTATTTTTAGCGTTTTGACAGTAAAAAGTTGTTCTAAATTTTTTTTAACGTAAGCGTGCCCAAAAAAGTCGACTACTTACACAGCAGGTTTTACAGCCACATCATCCAAACCGACCAGGTGAAACCGGGCTTAGCTGCTAGTGTGTGTGTATATGTATATATGTATATATATATATATATATATATATATATATATATATGATCTTTTCTTTTTGAACGGCAGTTTGTAACATAATTTCTAGGTAACTAAAAAGTTTTAAACTTCGTATACTGGTAGAATGTGTTTATAAAACGTTCTCTAGGTTTTATTGAGAAAATTCTATAGTTTGTAAGATATTTCGTCTGAAAATCCGAGCATTTCGGCAATTTTAACCAATCGATTACCTCCATTGAACTAAAATCATTTGCTGCGTCTAAAACTGAGACAACATCCTGTAACTAACCCTAAACCTCCCCCTAACCCTAAATTTTTTTCTTAATTGTTAAATTAATTTGATTGTTACGCGTGTAAAAAAAACCGAAAGCAATGGAAAATGATTTAAACAATTAACAAACAAAATAATTCTATAATTTTATACACACGCTTTCCGTACGTATACGAAGAGCGTGTGTTACGGAAAGCGTGTGTATAAAATTATAGAATTATTTTGTTTGTTAATTGTTTAAATTATTTTCCAATACTTTAGTTTTTTTTACACGCGTAACAATCAAATTAATTTAACAATTAAGAAAAAAAATTAGGGTTAGGGTTAGTTACAGGATGTTGTCTCAGTTTTAGATGCAGCAAATGATTTTAGCTCAAAAGAGAGCGTAGGATTGGTTAAAATTCGAAAAATTAAACTACGTTAAACAAACAAATTACAATTTTCTCAAGAAAGCCAAGAGGAAAAAATGTTGTATTTTGACACATTCTACCAGTATACGAAGTTTTAAAGTGTTTAGTTAACTAGAAATTGTCTGCCGTTCATAAGGAAAAGATATATATATATATATATATATATGTATGTATTTTCTTTTGTATACAAATAGATGTACAACTGCTACTGCAACTTTAGAGCTCCATGTAGATTACGATGCACGGAGCGAGTGTAGGAGTAATTGTGATAAATACAAGTTTATTTCCTTTGTTCCTGCGTAGATTCCACCATTGTGGTTGTCTGGAACTCTGCAACATGATGCAATAAAGTATACCCCGGCGATCCGTTGTGGTTAAAGCATTCGTTTGTACTACGAACAAGAACAGCAGCGACATTGTCGACATTGGCGGAAGCGACAACAGCGCCGGCAGTAGAGGATGCGGTGGCAACGGCATTTGCAACAGTAGCGACGGTAATTAGCCTTGATCAAGATAATCTATGATCAGAGTGTTCCAGCCATGACTGTGTCATCATACTTTCAAACATGACTAGAACTATGTAAATCTTTTATACAGAAAGATATTGTGTACAATTTACACACTTTCCGTCTAGGCTTATAGCAACCTTCTTGATTGAAACTTCGATGAAACTTGCAACGGCCTTCAGAATTAAAAAACAGAAAAAAGATCCAAGTAGGTTAGAATGTTAATGGTGAAAGCCAGATTAATATTTTCTTTTCTAAAACACACAGATTCCAATGAAAAATGGCATTACTATTCACTGGCTTTGATGGAGTACGTGGTAATTGCTAGTCTTCAATTGAGATTATTCTGGGCCTTTCAATAATTCATAAACCTTAATTGGTTTTCTTTTTTTAAATTTAATTTTTATCTATTCTTTCTATAAATCACTGATATTAATTTATTTATAAAAAAACGCTTATTTATGGTTTTACGCAAGTCTTTCTAAATGAACTTATTTTGAGTAATGCGAAATTCTTGCTAACCTTAATCATTTACTAATTTACGTTTTAACGCGAGAGAGAGAGAGGAGGGTGCTATTACGTTATGATCCGTCGTCGATTTTTCATGAATATTTCAAGTTCTCTCAAATTTATTTATATTTATGCATTGCATCAGTCTAAAATCTACGAAAGAATGACACCACAAATACCACCACGCCACTCCACTCTCAGTAAACCGAGCCAACGAGAAAGCTTCTATGTGGTTGCAAAAACAAACTGAAATCGCAACCACATTTCCCTCAAGCTTCATTCTGCTGTCTTAAATGAACACAGAAAGAGGGCTGGCCATAAGTCTCCTCAATCCGGCCGGACTTGGGGATAAATGTCATCAGTACCATTCCTCGGTCATCGGAAATTATTTAGTTGTGTCTATAAAATATCCAGTCACTACATCTAACAGTAACAGCCTAAGAAAAAATGAAATATATTTACAAACAGGCTTCTAAACCGAATGCTTATTTGTTGGGTGAACACACTTGTTTCTAACTTAAATTTATGATATATTCATGCTGTTACAACCCAGCTTTCGGTCATAAGTAGTTATAGCTCTCTTTAATTATTAATTTTGAGTCATTTATCCAATAATCTTTTCTACTATAGGCACAAGGCCTGGAATTTGTGGGGAGAGGGATAGTCGACCCCAGTACGCAACTGGTACTTAATTTAGCGATCCCGAAAGTCGACCTCGGAGGAATTTGAACACAGAACGTAACGGCAAGCGAAATACCTATTTCTTTACTACCCACAAAGGGCTAAACACAGAGGGGACAAACAAGGGCAGACAAACGGATTAAGTCGATTATATCGACCCCAGGGCGTAACTGGTACTTATTTAATCGACCCCGAAAGGATGAAAGGCAAAGTCGACATCGGCGGAATTTGAACTCAGAAAGTAGTGGCAGACGAAATACGGCTACGCATTTCGCCCGGTGTGCCAACGGTTCTGCCAGCTTGCCACCTTTGCCAGCTCGCCGTTAAGCATTTCGCTCGGCGTGCAGACGTTTCTGCCAACTCGTTTATCCAGTAATGAAGTAGTCCTTGTGTCCAGTAGACTTAATCACTCGATCACTTCAAGCAGTGTGGCCTCAGTCTTAAGCAAGGCCCACTCTGAAACATTCCAGCCCGGTCACCAGCCCGAAGATGACTTGATCCACCTCCGTCACCCACCTGCGCCGTGTGGGGACCGGTATGTCAAAGAATAGGTCAAACGTCTCTACTGCTGCACTTCGTGAAAGGCTACTAAAAGAGATTCAGATAGCAATTGTACCCCGACCTCGTAAAACTCTCACCAGCAACGACTACCCAGACAGATCCCACAGTAGGAGGGTTGTCACCAAAGTGGTGTAAAGTTATCATATACGACAACTCGGAAGAAATGCTGCAAAGCAATTTTCCTGCCGTGCCAACGCTTCTGTCTCCTCACTGCCTTATACAACAAACATGGTTTCAAACGTTGACACAAGGCCAGCAACTTCGGGGGGGATTCATCAATTACATCGACCCCGCCACCCCAGTACTGAGAATATAAAGTCGGAGGAACGTTCTGAGTTCAAATGCAACCAGGGTAGACTTTGCCTTTCATCCTTTCAGGGTCGATAAAATAAGTACGAGTTGAGTACTGGGGTCGATCTAATCGACTTATCACTTACCCCGAAATTGCTGGCCTTGTGCCAAAATTTGAAATCAGTATTAGAATTTAGAGTCCCCACTTATCCATGAAGTGGACGTCATAACTGAAATGTAGATGGAATTTATTGATGAAACGGTGCCAGTAAGAAAACCTGTTTATGTGGATGGTAAAGGTGTTGCTTAGCCCTAGGTTTCCTCTGGAACAGCAGACCTGTAACCAAAAGAGTTCCAGCAATGATTATCTTCTCTTTTTAACATTGTAGAATGGTATTTCAGAAAGGTTTAGCTGGTATTTCTAGCTGTTCCAGTGGCCGCATAGATTACTTCGTTGGCTCCTCTCTGCTTGGTTTTAACTGATTCAGCTTCAAAGTATTCGCATACAATGGTAGAATATTCTTCCAAGAATATTACTAGCGCAATGGAACTTTACAACATACGATTAATCGTTTCCTAGATTCTTTGCCAGGAACCGAAATTCTAGCCTAGATTTTTCTACAACATCCTTTCCATTGTTCTCGGCATTAGCACTTAGAAATTTATAAGGGTTAACTGTCAAACTTTGATAAGTTCTATTGCTGAAGTGAACATTCTTGGGTTAAATGCAGGTTAACATAGATAAGCTAATCTATTTCCCATTGTTCTCCCACCTCCATTTAGCTTTCCACCATGTATAAATACGATTCCTCTTGGAATAATAAGGAACGGTCGTTTTAGCTTTCAGATGCCGCACGTCATTATATTATAGCAAACAATCTCTTCCTAACATCCACAACAGACGCAATTGTTACCAAAGGTGCGCGAGCTTTGCCATTGTTATTTTATCCTCATTACTGTAAAACAGCGGATTGCTACAGCCTTTCCTATCCTGGCCCCAACATCGAATTCACAAGAAAAAAGATCTTACAGTTCTATATTTAAGAGATGGGGAATTATGTACATTGTTAACATTATTTACATTTGACGGATATTTGTCCTCATCTTGTTTGTTGTTAACACAACATTTCGGCTGATATACTCTCCAGCCTTCATCAGGTGTCTTGGGGAAATTTCGAACCTAGGTTCTCATTCCTAAGGTATTTTTTGATGCTATTATTATTATCATTCAGGTCACTGCTTGGAATTGAACTCGAAATCTTGGGGTTAGTAGCCCGCGCTCGTAACCACTACGCCACGGGCATATGGCGTATGGGGTTAAGAGCGCGGGCTACTAACCCCAAGATTCCGAGTTCGATTCCAAGCAGTGACCTGAATAATAATAATAATAATAATAATAATAATAATAGCATCAAAAAATACCGTAGGAATGAGAACCCAGATTCGAAATTTCCCCCCACGACATCTGATGATGGCTGGAGGGTATATCAACCGAAACGTTGTGTTAGCAAGAAACGAGATGAGAACAAATATCTGTCAAATGTAAATAATGAAAAAAAGATCTGTAACAAATAACTTTCTAATTTCTGCTGATTTTTATGGTGCGTATTATATTGTTCTATGAAGTTTAACTAATCTAACAGTAACGTAACCAATAACAATCTCTTCAAGCTCCTTTTCTTTCTTACTGTTGCTTTTTTTCCCTTTCTCCTCCCCCCCGCCTCTCTCTCTCTCTCTCTCTCTCTCTCTCATTCAGTTCATTTCGATTCAATATGTGCCAGCACACATGTTTGCATTTGTGTGTAGTGTTGTGTGCGTTTATATCAGGAGCGACGCTTAGAACTGAAGCAAACAAAATGCAATTTTAAAAACCATGCCCATATAATTGAAACACGGTACATGTAGAATTTAATTAACCTCATTCCAAGAGTCTCTCGTAAAAAAGAATGATTTAGACTGAAAAAAAAATATTTTTTTTTAGTTCATTCATTTAGATAGTTTAAGCAAGTGCAGAGTGCCTTGCATTTCTTGCATTCATGGAGAAAATGCCGTACACACGCGCGCGCATACATGCATGCATACACACATATCTATATAGATATGTTCATCTCGTATGCTCCTGCCTCAAGGCTTTCACTCTGCAGACTTATTAGTCGATAGACACATGCTGTTATTTTCTTGTTTGTATTTGTAACTGTGTAACATTTTCTTGGGTTTTTTTTTTGTCTTTGTTGTCGTACACATTCGCTTACTTTTTCCACAAAATATTTATTGCTCTTAGCTTAGATTTTGGGGGCCAGCCAGATTTGAACAGTCCCGAGCGTAACCGACCGAAACTGTAAGGATGATTTGGAAACTTGACTGATGAGGAGAGAAGACTGCGAATGACCCGTTCTTGTTTTTTCTTGTCCGTCTTTGTACCGTCTATCTGTCCGGATGTTATATTGTCGTCTGTTGCGTTCTTGTTCCCCTTTTTGGATTTATATATAGTGACTGTCTACTCCTTATGCAGAGTCTGACCACCTCTTGTAGTTACACCCTAGAATCATCATGACATTTGATGTGGCTTTTTAAACCAGACAATATATTGGAAAAACACCTACATACATTGCATATCTGATTTGGATCACCAAGAGCTGTAGTTAAGTTCTGATCTTAAAATGTCTTTTGGGGCCTCCGTTAGAATTGCAGATCTTTTTGCATACGCGGCATTGAATAGTTTATGAAGATTCGTTTTTCATGGGTCTGCAAATAAGATTTGAGCCCAGCAATATATTTGCGTATGTGGAAGAGAGCGTTCTTCGCTGTCTGAAGCTGAAGAGTAAATGAGGACGACTCCTTATAATTTGTATATTTATCAATGTGCTCTTTGCAGTGTCGAGAATTTTAGAGAATGGGGGAGTATGAGTAAGAAAATGATCTCTTCGCATGTTGCAATGCGACGTAAAGCATGCCGCAACTGCGGCAATTTTCTACTAACCTACAAAAACTTTTTATAAAGTGGGAAAGGACGGGAAAAGAAGTTTGAAATGAGCAGACGCACAAAAGTAATCTTTTCCAATTGGCTGGAATTAGCTATCACAACTCTGCATGTATCGGTTTGATCTTGTGGCTGATGGAAATTCAATGAGTCGAATAAATCGACTTTGCGAGAAAAAGTTTTGAGGTTTTGTTTAAACGTTTTTAATCGTATGGAAATAACAGTGAGGTATGCCTCAGAGCAAGGTGTGTTATCGAAGTGTGTCTATGATGGAATATCGATATAAAATAGTCAGTGAGCTGAACCGTGAAGATTGGATTCTACGGTTATATTTTGTTTTCGTTGCTGTTCTTCCTCTTCTTTTCTCTGGGGGTAGTAGTTGTGGTCGGGGTGGCAGTGGAAGCGACGGCGGTGGCTGCAGACGGCAACAACAGCGACAGTGGAGGCGCAATGGCCCAGTGGTTAGGGCAATGGACTCGCGGCGAGCTGGCAGAAACGTTAGCACGCCGGACAAAATGCTTTGCGGTATTTCGTCTGCCTCTACGTTCTGAGTTCAAATTCCGCCGAGGTCGACTTTGCCTTTCATCCTTTCGGGGTCGATTAAATAAGTGCCAGTTACACACTGGGGTCGATGTAATCGACTTAATCCATTTGTCTGTCCTTGTTTGTCCTCTCTGTGTTTAGCCCTTTGTGGGTAGTAAAGAAATAGGTCGTAAGAACGCGGTTTCGATTCCCAGACCGGGCACTGTGAGTGTTTATTGAGCAAAAACACCTAAAATCCACGAGGCTCCGGCGGGGGTGGATGGTGAACCCCGCTGTACTCTTTCACCACAACTTTCTCTCACTCTTTCTTCCTACTCCTGTCACAAAACAGAGGAACCATTTGTGTAACCCACTATGCTGTGGTAAACTTTCAGACCCTAATCTAGATTGCGAATCCTCTGTACCCCCAGGATGGTGCAGCTCTCCACCCGTTAAAAGCCACCGTTTACGGAATGAGGATAACAACGTAGCTTTCGCGCCCGTGCAACCGCCAGTCTATCGCGTGTGGTGGGTGGATCTTCAAGTTGCCACACGCATTCTTAGTAGCTTAGAGTAGGCTCGAATTGGAGATCATTCTTCGTGGCTAATGGCGTGAGTCCTGATTGGAAGAAGAAGAAGAAGAAGAAGAAGAAAAAGAAGAAGACAGTGTCAACGACGGTCATGAGCTCTGATCAAGACGATTTGTTGTCAAAGTGTTCTATGCTTCATCATATTTTCACACTTACCTAAAACCATGTAAATTCAACATATCCTTCCTTTTTTTCTTTCGTTTTCTTTTTTCCTTTAATACAAAAATATAGTCTTTTAAAGGTAACTGTTGTCCAAGTTGAACGTTTTTATTGGTACAACGTGTATTCCTTATTTCTCAACATAAAGTATCTGTTATGTTTATATTACAGCCTTTGGCTTCGCTACATATTGTGGCATTCGCAGCGTGATCTTAGTATTGTTTCTTACTTCGTATTCACTGATTAAATAAAGGAAGGAAATAAAATTACCGAAAGTATAGCGGAAAATAAATCCTATTTGTCGACTTATTACTTTGCAGCGTGAAAACCTGTTAAGGGTGGAACTCTTGAGCGTGGAAGCTTTGAATCTATAGCTCTGCATACAGGCATGCACATTCACGCACACACACACACACACACACGCAATTGCACATTCATACATACATGCATACTACACATAGACATGCATGCACATATCTATACATGCATAAACATTGTGTGTGTGTGTGTGTGTGTGTGTGTGTCTGTGTCCATATAAAGATGGATGGATATATGCATGACTGCAGTCAATGACTAAAGCATGGAAGATATATATAATATATATATATATATATATATATATATATAGCCACAGGCGTGGCTGTGTGGTAAGAAGCTTCCGGGTTCAGTCCCACTGCGTGCCTTGTGAGTGGATTTGGTAGACGGAAACTGAAAGAATCCCGTCATATATATTTGCGTGTGTGTAAGTATGTTTGTGTGTCAGTGTTTGTTCCCCTACCGACGTCGGTGTGTTTACGTCCCCGTAACTTAGCGGTTCGGCAAAAGGGACTGATAGAATAAGTACTAGGCTTACAAAGAATAAGTCCTGGGGTCGATTTGTTCGACTAAAGACAGTGCATCAGCATGGCCGCAGTCGAATGACTGAAACAAATAAAAGAATGCGTGTGTGTGCGCTCGTGTTTAGATAGATAGATTGATGGATAGACAGACAGACTGACTGACTGATAGATAGATATGTGGACATGCATGTATGTGTGTGTGTATACATGCAAGTTTGTATCTACATATACTTGTATGTATGCTCGTATATACGTATGTTAATATGTATGTATATTTGTATGTATCCATATCTTGTTTCGTTTTTGTTTTTTTAACTTCTCACTGATGTAGAATGTTTTCCAATACGGAATAAAGACTTTCCCATTGGTATTTAGGTAACATTAAATGGGTAGTATCGGTGTATATAATATATATATATATATATACACACATACTATACATACATACATATATATATATATATATATATATAATCAAAATATACAACAAGGATATCCAGAAGTAATACAGTATGAGCGTTTCAAGCAACTCCATTTAATTGAACAATGCAATCATTACATCAATTTAAAATGCAGAGCAATCCTCAGCTGCATAAAGACATAGAATTTAATGAAATTAAAACAGATGGACACATTAGTATAATTTTACCTAAAATATCCAAGAAGCTAAGGAGATAGACAAAGAAGATGCTGTCTTGAATTCAGCTTAGAAGCTACTAAGGTATCAGGAAGAAAGACTTGTTACAGATTTTGCTTATCACTCTTTTATGGGGTCAGTTTTAATTTATAGACTAGTTTATCAAATCTTTGTATATCTAAGGCCAAAAGAACAAGAAGTATATATGTATATATATATATATATATATATATATATATATATATATATATATATATATATACTCTTTTTACTCTTTTACTTGTTTCAGTCATTTGACTGCGGCCATGCTGGAGCACCGCCTTTAATCGAGCAACTCGACCCCGGGACTTATTCTTTTGTAAGCCCAGTACTTATTCTATCGGTCTCTTTTGTCGGGGACATAAACACACCAGCATCTGTTGTCAAGCAATGCTAGGGGGACAAACACAGACACACAAACACACACACACGCATATATATATATATATATATATGTATATATATTATATATATGTATATATATATATATGTATATATATATATATGTATATATATATATATATATGTATATATATATATATGTATATAATATATATATGTATATATATATATATATATATATATATGTATATATATATATATGTATATATATATGTATATATATATATATATACATACATATATATGACGGGCTTCTTTAAGTTTCCGTCTACCAAATCCACTCACAAGGCTTTGGTCGGCCCGAAGCTATAGTAGGAGACACTTGCCCAAGGTGCCACGCAGTGGGACTGAACCCGGAACCATGTAGTTGGTAAACAAGCTACTTACCACACACCCACTCCTGCGCCTTGTATATATCATTATTTATACATACGTCGTACATATACATATATCTACTACATATGTGGGAAATTCTATCTGTAGGTGTGTTTGTGGAGTTGTTAGTTAACTCCTACGTCGTTTTATCGATTTTGATGAAACTTGACACGTGAGTAGAACTCGTGTCTGGAAACCTCACGGCATACTCGGATTGTTGAAAAATCGATAATAGGGCACCTGGAAGGGATCCTTATATATATATATCTAATATATTTTATTTTAAAAACCAAGGGAAATAACCCATTCACCCCTAGAAGGGATCCTTATATATAGCCATGGGAAAATAGTTATTTTCGCAATTTATCCAGTACAACTCTTAAACAAGTAAATAGTATTTTCCTAAACAATAGATCCACTTATTTCGGTTAGTGACTTATTCATGAATATACCAGCGCTAGCGCTGCTGAGGGTAATATGCTCTGGAAACGCACAAAACCCCTTTTCAGAGTTATTTACTTTGAATTGTTATCTCATATCTGATTAGCCTGTTATTACGTAAAATGTTTCATGATTTTAGTATACATACCTTATTAGTATTTCCTCCTAAGTTCTATATACTCTGGGAACCCATTAAAGCCCTTTTCGAGGCTACTTTATTCAAATTCTTACTATCGGGTAACTAATTTCATGTTATTACATAACTGACTTCACAATTTGGATATTCATAACTTATTGAGAATTCCTAAAAACAAGATCCTGTGTAAGACAGTTCGGTATTCTCCGCAAATGCACAAAAAACGTTTTAAGGGCTACATACTTTATATTGTTGTTGTTGGATTAGCGAAACAATTATGAGAACGGAACCAACGGATAAGCCCCGCTTTCCTGGGAATTAGTGGATAAATCAGCTACTATATATATATATATATATATATACGTTGTACATACATACGTATTTGTGTGTATATATGTGTGTATAAGCAAGGTCTCTATAAAGTCTAGATGTAGTTTTCGATTAAGTTCTTATAGCCTATTTACATATTTATGACAAAATTTATGTAGAAAACTTAAAAGCGTGATGAATCAATTTTATCATTGTTAATCAAAAAAGTTTTATTGTAGTTGTGCACGATTTTTTTCTCTAAAATGTAATAATTGCTTTTATTATATTTTATGGAAACATAAAAAGATAACTGTTTGTTCAAATAAATCTCATCTTCTATAGACGACTTGGTTCACCTGCTGATGTGATTCGTAATACACCTAAAATCAGTTCCGTTGTGTATTTTACAGCATTTTACAGCTCGTCGATCCCTTTTTGAGGAGCATCGACTTTCTTTGCTGGTTTTGATTTGTTGTTGGTTGTTAAGTGGGGGGGGATGTTGGACAAGGAATGTATCTTTGAGGATAAACAAACACTTATATGAAAACTAAATTACTTTTAATGTCCGCAATCTAGACTATCCGGATCACTGGTTCTCGGCCGTGACTCCCAGGGCCACATGTGACCCTCAACCAGCCTTCCGCCGGCCTCAGACGGCCTTCCCACAATAAATTATAATTTTCTTTCTCAGTTATCTTGTGTTTTACTTTTTTTGGTGCGGCTCCCTAAAAAGATCTGGGTTTGGGATTTGACCCGGATTTTTAAAAGGTTGAGAAGCGCTGCTCTAAATTCACAAGAATAAATCAATTTCCTTGATGCTGAGAATGGGCACAATAACAAAAATATCAGTTGCTGCGTGCCACTTATCATTGCAAGGTACCTACCAACTAATTGTTAATAATCGGAAAACCGTCTCAAACCTATTTATCTATTTTCAAACCACAGAGCAACAATAGGACGGATTTTTTCCAATGTGCTTCATTGATTGTTTCTGCGTCTTGTTTTTGCAATCACCGATTAAGTAGAATGTAATTTATTCGTCTGCTTCCTAAATTCTAATATTTCCCAAACACATACTTTAACTTCTTCCGTCTCTTGGCTATCGGCTTTCAAACAGGATATCATCAATCATTCGACAATATCATTGCAAGAATTTATCTCACAACTTTATCGCTAATGTGCTTCCTTCTTGGTCATAACGGATACGACGTGTGGGCCTCTAGAAACAGCAGCCAAAAATATTCTTCAAATAACATAAAGAAGCTCAGTTGGGTCAGGACTGATCAATAAATATTGTATAAGCCAATAGATATAGTTTCTCTATGTAATTACTCGATCTGCTAGTAGTAGCTGTCAAATATATTTGAAATCCATTCTTATCATTCGGAACGGGCAACAATAAGTTTAAGAACTCGAGACTATTATTACAACTTTGAAAGTGACGCTGATTCTTCGTTTCAAATTGAGTCTTCGAGATTATTGAGGTGTGCATATCTACCTTTTGTCATTTATCTTTTACTTTTTTCAGTCATTTGACTCCGACCAAGCTGGGGCACTGCCTTGAAGAATTTTTAGTCTGGCACTTATTCTATCGATATCTTTTACCGAACCGCCAAGTTACGGAGACGATACACCGATTTGACTCAAAGTATTTGAGGAAAACTGTCAATTGCTGAAGCATGCAAGTGTCCCTTTCTCAAGACACTAATATTAATAATAAAAAAAAGGGCCGCCTAGTGGAGCTTATCCACCTTGTGGGGCTAGTGTTATTGCCGGCGGCGCTGTCAGAACGCAGAGCTGGATCAAATACTACAAGGCACTACTCGAAGCCCTTTAACACTTCCGTTAATCTACCCCACCTTCACTCTTAGACTGCTACTTTTTTAATCGACCTCGAGGGATAAAAGGCAAGGCTGTTGTTAGTAAGGTTTGAACTCAGACTACAGGGAGTCGCAATAAATACTAAAACGCATTCTATCCAATGCTCTAAACCAGCGCTTAGGGTTATATATGGCCCTTAGGGATTCTTATAAGATTTAGTCGTTAAAGTTTGTGCAATAATTTGGTTATACTTCTGCAACGTGTGTGTGTGTGTGTATTATATGTATGTATGTATGTTTGTGTGTCTGTGTTTGTCCCCCCACCATCGCTTGACAACCGATGTTGGTGTGGTTACGTCCCCGTAATTTAGCGGTGCCGCAAAGAGACCGATAGAATAAGTTCTAGGCTTACAAAGAATAAGTCCTGGCGTCGATTTGTTCGACTGAGGGCGGTGCTCCAGCATGGCCGCAGTCAAATGACTGAAACAAAATAAGAGAAATATAATTCCTAATATTTTTATTTTTTTTTACTTATTTACTTTTTGCTTGTTGCGGCCATGCTGGAGCACTGCCTCTAGTCGAAGAAAATCAACGCCAGGATTTATTCTTCGTAAGTCTAGTACTTATTCTATCCGTCTCTATTGCCGAACCGCTAGATTACGGGGACGTAAACACACCAACATCAGACAGACAGACAGATAGACAGACGTCTTTCAGTTTCCGTCTGTGAAATCCACTCGTAAGGCTTTGATCGGCCAGAGGCTATAGTAGAAGACACTTGCTGAAGTTGCCACGCAGTGGGACTGAACCCAGAACTATGTTGTTGAGAAGCATGCTTTTTTCCACACAGCTACATAAATATCTTATGCTGTACTTTACATTTTCTCTTTTCCGTATCATATTATAACATGAACGCAATACTTCCGTCTCGCAAGTGACGCTTGTATATAAATATCATATAATTCAACTTGTTCGTGTAAAGTAGACATTAAAAACAGGATGCTAGCGCCATTTAAGGACACTTAATTCTCAGCATATTACTCTCTTCAAACCATTTAAAATGTTCTAATTTCTTCCAGATCTCCCATGGCAGATTAAATGCTAATACAAGAAATGAAAAGTTACGCAGTCATTATTGACATATGTGCAGATCATAGCGATTTAGAAATTGCCAATTTTTTTTTTAATATTGCAAGATCTTTTGTAGATAATTTTCCGAGAAGCGTCTGATAGGAATGTTTCAACTGTATCACAGTGAAAAGAAACTTTCTAAGCATTCGGACATCGCAATTCGTCCAACGAATCGAGAAAAATTAGTTGAGAATGATTCCGGAAAATCAATGAAAGCCATCACCAAAGAACTTCAGGTGTCGGACTATCAGAACAACGGTGCACAAAGACGTTCGATATAAGTCGTTTGCACTGAGGAGAGGCCAATTTATGTCTGCAAAAGGCACGGGAAAACAGTTTGATTCGTACCAAACAATTACTCACCTGTTTAAAACTTTCGTGATTACGACATGCTTTGGTCTATCTCTGATGACAAAAACTTCGACCAAGGCCAAAAGTCTGACAGGAGAAATGAAAGATGGTATAACCATTCTGATGTAACAGAGCGGTGCACACTAAGTTTCCAGTAACTGATGGTTTTAGAAGTGGTGGGAAACGAAGATCATGTCATTCCACCTCACATTTTCCCACGGGGTCTTAGAATTAATGCTGCTGGATACGTTGGGAAGTTAAAGACAGTTGGATGACGTACGCAGTGAAAGCCATACGTGTTTCTGACACGGCATCTTCTCGCGAAATCCACACAACCCAAGAATGGAGGTCAAACAATCTTTCCAATCATATAACATCAAAATCCCATTGGCTGCGATGTTTGAAACATGGTTGAAAGAGAGACTTAATTGACATCCTCACAATCCCGTAGTTTCACTGACGGCTACCATTGCAGGATATCCGAAATGAATAAGGACCGTTTGGTGCAGGCATGTCAACGATTCCAGTTTCGCATTGAAACAGTCATAGAAACCGAATACGGATTCATAGAATAATCTTATAAGGACGCTTGGCGAGAACGTATGCACAAATCGGTGCTAGTATAGTATGGCGGTCTACCACGGTGTCAAACAGGGTTATCTACCTTTATCTTTCAGATATTTACAGATATTTCAGAGATGAAAAAACTTCAGATATTTAAGAGATAGAACACTTCTACATTATAAAGGGATTACACAAATAAGAAAAATTGAATCTCATATTGTTCTATATGATAAAGAAATTACACGATAAACACTTCTTATGTCATAAAGGAACGATAAAAATAAATCATCTGAGTCCTGCCTCATCTTCCAGCAGAAATGATGAAGATATGACTGAAAAGCTCAGAACCAACGCCTCTCTTTTTGTTTTTTAGAATCATAGTTTTAGCATCTAACCATGACCACTCAATAGCCTGAGTGTATGCTCTGGTCACTGGACCCTCATAATGGTCGTCGGTGGTTCACTGTCAGATGGTGGTAACCTATGACATTTGAATTATTATAAGCAGGCCACTCATCTGAATGAATTAATGAACCTTTTTCACATTCTCTCTCAATAATTGGGATCAGACTGTTCCCGTCATGCCATTCCACACAAAAGTATCGACAGTCTGGGCCTTGTTTCAAACCAAAAATCCATGACCCATCAATTCTACGTCCATGATTCCTGTTGTTTCGTTCTTCTGCATCACTGTCTTCGAAGGGAGGAGACTTATCGCCATTCAGCATTCTTCCTCAATTGTATTTTCGTCGACCAACAAATCTTGCTTCGTCGATCTGAATGGGGTTATCGTTTGTTCCAACCATCTTCCCTTGTCGTTCATGATAAACAATGGCCCCAGACACCTCGCGGCAAATATTGTATCAGACATTGTATTTTTAGATTTTACTGTTAGTCACTGCTATGGTCTTGGGTATATCCATGACCAATAAAAATACTAGTTTTAAAATCTCACTCAGGCTCAGCTTGTAGTTTTTGTTGTTAATATCCGTATAATGGAAAAATTGGTTTCCTTTGCGAACTGAACGTGAAATCTGACGCCCTTTTCGAGGACAACGAAGTACAGGCCTGAATTGTCCACCTCTGTCTCTCTCGTTTTTCCTGCATGGCAGCACTGCATCGATGACAGGGATCTGCTCCTTCTTGTGTATCCAGCAGAATGTAATCTTTTAAAAATGTGACTGCTGTTTCCTCTGTCAAGATGACACGTGTATAAAAAATCTTTCAGCAACATTTCAATGGAAGATAAACTGCAAGGTGAGATGATAACGAGTATTTTGTAAGGGTAGACAACGTAGTAGACCGCACACTTATACTAGCACCCACAAATCTTTGTTAAAATACATGAGTTGTGTCCTTGTTCTAGGTTTTGCTTGACAGAAGCAACGCTACTTGTGAATGAGAAGACCAATGCTGAAGAGATAGAACTGTTGCAGGGGTCGTACCTGCGCCTAGTTCCGGGTCAGCTGAGCTCCTTTCTGTGTCTGTTTTTTTTGCTGATGCATCCACCGGCCTTTCTTCTCTTCACCTGAGACACCAGTTCAAGATAACCTTCCATCTCACTTGGTCGGTCATCTGCAAGGTTCTTCTAAACAGCACTTTTACGTTCTTCATACAGCATCTTCGAAGCACAGGGATGGCGAATGGTTCTCTTCTTCGATGAGTTCTCCACACAGAGTATTCTTTTGGATGCAACTATCCTCCCTACAATGGACAGGTCCCAGCCAGCATAGTCTTCGCTGCTTCCGTAGAATATATCTATATTCTGAGATGTCCAGCACAGAACAAGACAGATGCGTTGGATACGCTTACCTTGCAAGGATACGCTTGTGTCAGTATCCGGGTGACTGTGCGCGCGCGCATGTTAACCCTTTAACACTTAAACGAACCATATCAGGCATAAATATTCCACCGGGTTTGCGTTCAAACTGGCCAGATTCGGCCTCTCACACTTACCCAACAATGTCATTCATAATCAAAATCATCATTTAACGTCCGTTTTCCATGCTAGCGTGGGTTGGACAGTTTGACAGGCCTATATATACCCATGTGTATATATATATAGATATGTGTATACATATCTATATGTATACACATGTGTATACATATGTATACACATATGTGTATACATATGTATACACATATGTGTATATATATATATATATATACACACATATATACACATATGTGTATATATATATATATATATATACACACATATATATACACATATATGTATGTATATATATATATACACATATATGTATATATATACACATATACACATATATGTATATGTATATATATATATATATACACATATACACATATATGTATATATATATATATATATACACATGTATATATATATATACACATATGTGTATATATATATGTGTGTGTGTGTATATATACGTGTATACATATATGTGTGTATACATATATATATATGTGTGTGTATATATATATGTATATACATATATGTGTATATATCTACATGTACACGTGTGTATATATGTGCATACATATATGTGTATACATGTGTATATACGTGTGTATACATATATATGCATGCATATGTGTATATATATGTGTGTATATATATATGTGTATACATGTGTATATATGTATATATACGTGTGTATATACACATAAGTGTGTATATATACGTGTGTATATATGTATATGCGCATGTATATATATATACACGTGTGTATATACATATGTGAAGGTATAAATATATATACACATTTGTGTATATATACATATTTATACACACATATAGTTGTATATACATGTGTATATATATACATACATATATGAGTATATATGTGTATATATACATGTATATATATATATATTTATACACTGGTGGCGTGGGTATACTTATCGCTGAGAAATGGATAGATAGAGTAATTGAGGTAATCAGAGTAAGTGACAGAATACTTAAGATTAGAATAGTGCTTCATAATAGATTAGCAACCATTATATCGGCCTATGCCCCTCAGCCAGGGCTACCCGATGGACAGAAAGACAGTTTCTATGACACCCTACTGCAGACCACCTCATTGACGAACGACAGGGACCTTCTCTTTGTGGCTGGTGATTTCAATGGGCATGTTGGACGACATGCTGGGGGCTTCCATGGCGTGCATGGAGGCTACGGTTATGGTTCCCGCAACGAGGAGGGAACCAGGCTGCTGGAGTTCTGCGATGCGAATAGTCTTATGATCTGCAACACTAACTTCAGGAAACCAACAAGCCACCTGGTCACCTACCGATCGGGCCGGCATACTAGCCAAATCGACTACATCCTCGCCAGAAAAAGGGAAAGATGGCTGCTTATAAATGCCAAAACCTTCCCAGGCGAAGAATGCACCCCACAACATAGACTGGTAGTTAGTGACTTTAGGATCAGGACTAAGAGGGCGACTAGAAGACGACCAACATGGAGAAGAAGGGTCTGGAAGCTTAAAGACCCTGCGAATGGACAGAGATTTAGAGATATGTTACTTGAAGCCTTTGACGAAGTGGAAGGGGGTATAGCTACACATGGGGTAGAAGACAACTGGACGTTTCTGAGGGACAACCTGCTGAAAGCCGCTGACCAGATCTGTGGCTGGTGCAAAGTCCCCTTAAGACCCAAAATAACATGGTGGTGGAACAATATTGTTGATAGGGCTATTAGACAAAAGAAACAGGCTTGGAAGGCCTGGAAGAACGGTGGTAGCAGGGAAGTGTATCAGACTGCCAGAAGGGAAGCTAGGAGACAGGTCTATCTAGCCAGAGGGGAAGCAGATAAAAGAAAATTGCCAATGTCCTGCGCCGTGAGGATGAAAGACTGAGGTATTTCGTGTTGCAAGACAGTGTGTGAGAGAGAATCGAGATGTGGTAGGAGAGAAATGTGTTCGCATGGAGGATGGTTCACTTGCGCTAAATGAGGATGCAAAGAGAGAAGCTTGGAGACGCCACTATGAAAGGTTGCTGAATGAGGAAAATGAATGGGATAAAGAGAGTCTGCCGAATGTTGACCCAACAGAGGGACCAGCTATCCGAGTTGATAGTTCCGTGGTAGCTAAGGCAATTAGAAGCATGAAGACAGGGAAAGCCCCAGGCCCATCAGGAATTACTGCAGAGATGCTCAAAATATCTGGTAGTGTCGGCTATAGCATAGTCACCCGTATAGTTAACCAGGTGATACACGAAGGAGTCATACCCAATGACTGGTGTAGCAGCATAATAGTCAACTGCTACAAAGGTAAAGGCGATGCCCTAGATACAAATAACTACAGGGGCATCAAGCTGTTGGATCAGGTAATGAAGGTTACGGAGAGGGTTATAGCCCAGTTAATTAGAGAGAGAGAGTTAGCTTAGATGATATGCAGTTTGGGTTCGTGCCAGGGAAAAGTACTACTGATGCTATATTCCTGGTAAGACAGCTGCAGGAGAAATACCTAGCCAAAGGTAAGCCCTTGTACCTGGCTTTTGTTGACTTAGAGAAAGCCTTTGACAGGGTCCCCCGATCCCTTATCTGGTGGTCAATGAGGAAACTAGGGATAGATGAATGGTTAGTGAGAGCTGTGCGAGCCATGTACAGAGACGCAGCTAGTAAGGTGAGGGTTGGCAACGAGTACAGTGAAGAATTCCGGGTAGAGGTTGGGGTCCACCAAGGTTCAGTCCTCAGCCCCCTCCTATTTATCATAGTCCTCCAGGCAATAACGGAAGAATTTAAGACAGGATGCCCCTGGGAGCTCCTATATGCTGATGACCTTGCTCTAATTGCTGAGTCACTATCAGAACTGGAGAAGTTTCAGGTGTGGAAACAAGGATTAGAATCGAAGGGCCTTAGAATCAACCTAGCCAAAACCAAAGTCCTAATAAGTAGGAAGGTGGACCAACCACAAACGACTTCAGGTAGATGGCCCTGCTCGATCTGTAAAAAAGGTGTAGGTAGAAACTCTATAAGGTGCACCAAGTGTAAGCTATGGACACATAAGAGGTGCAGCAATGTCAAAGGAAGGCTAACTAAGAAAATAGTTTTTGTCTGTGGCAGATGCTCAGGAGAAAAAACACTGGAAATGTGCAGAGACCAACTTCTACCACGTTCCAGGGAGACAAACTAGAAGTAGTTGATAGCTTCCGCTACCTAGGAGACCAAGTCAGTAGCGGGGGTGGGTGTGCTGAAAGTGTAACTGCTAGAGTAAGAATAGCCTGGGCAAAGTTTAGAGAGCTCTTACCCCTGCTGGTGACAAAAGAGTAAAAGGCAGACTATATGATGCGTGTGTACGTACAGCCATGCTACATGGTAGTGAAACATGGGCCGTGACAGCTGAGGATATGCGTAAGCTTGCAAGAAATGAAGCCAGTATGCTCCGATGGATGTGTAATGTCAGTGTTCATAATCGTCAGAGTGTAAGTACTTTGAGAGAAAAGTTGAACCTAAGAAGTGTCAGTTGTGGTGTGCAAGAGAGACGGCTGCGCTGGTATGGTCATGTGACGAGAATGGCTGAAGATAGTTGTGTGCAAAAGTGCTACACCCTAGCAGTTGAGGGAACCTGTGGAAGAGGTAGACCCAGGAAACCTGGGACGAGGTGGTGAAGCACGACCTTCGAACTTTAGGTCTCACCAAGGAAATGACTGAAGACCGAGTCCTATGGAAGTGTGCTGTGCATGAGAGGACCCGGCAGGACTAGTCAGGCCATATCCCGTGGCCCCTACCTGGGACGTAGTCGATCCACCTGTGCATACCTTCCTTCTTGTGACACTTGTGAAGACCTGCTGAGGCAAGTGAAAATCAATCAAAAAGATGAACATCAATGGAATTTGTATCTTTGTGGTACCAGTGCCTGTGGCACACAAGAAAACCATCCGAACGTGGCCGTAGCCAGTACCGCATCGACTGGCCTCCGTGCTGTGGGAACATGGTGGCACATAAAAAACACCATCCGAAGACCCGGCAAGACTAGTCAGGTCATAACCCGTGGGCCCTACCTGGGACGTAGTCAGTCCACCTGTACATACCTTCCTTCTTGTGACACTTGTGAAGACCTGCTGAGGCAAGTGAAAATCAAATCAAATCAAAACAAATCAAAATAGATGAACATCATGGAATTTGTATCCTTGTGGTACCAGTGCCGGTGGCACACAAGAATCCATCCGAACGTGGCCGTAGTCAGTACCGCTTGTGGTACCAGTGCCGGTGGCACCAAGAATCCATCCGAACGTGGCCGTAGTCAGTACCGCATCACTCGCCATCGTGCTGTGGGCACATAACAAACACCATCCGGTCGTGGCCGTTCGCCAGCCTCATCTAGCACCTGTGTCGGTGGCACATAAAAAGTAGTCAGTACCGCTTGTTACCAGTGCCGGTGGCACACAAGAATCCATCCGAACATGGCCGTAGTCAGTACCGCATCACTGGCCATCGTGCTGTGGGCACATAACAAACACCATCCGGTCGTGGCCGTTCGCCAGCCTCATCTAGCACCTGTGTCGGTGGCACATAAAAAGTAGTCAGTACCGCTTGTGGTACCAGTGCCGGTGGCACACAAGAATCCATCCGAACATGGCCGTAGTCAGTACCGCATCACTGGCCATCGTGCTGTGGGCACATAACAAACACCATCCGGTCGTGGCCGTTCGCCAACCTCATCTAGCACCTGTGTCGGTGGCACATAAAAAACACCTTCCGAAGACCGGCAAGACTAGTCAGGCCATAAACCATGGCCCCTACCTGGGACGTAGTCAGTCCACCTGTGCATACCTTCCTCCTTGTGATACTTGTGAAGGCCTGTTGAGGCAAGTGAAAATCAAAATCAAAATCAAAATCAAAATCAAAACAAATCAAAATAGATGAACATCAATGGAATTTGTATCTTTGTGGTACCAGTGCCGGTGGCACACAAGAGAAAACCATCCGAAAGTGGCCGTAGCCAGTACTGCATCGACTGGCCTCCGTGCTGTGGGCACATGACAAACACCATCCGATCGTGGCCGTTCGCCAGCCTCATCTAGCACCTGTGTCGGTGGCACATAAAAACACCATCCGAAGACCCGGCAAGACTAGTCAGGCCATAACCCATGCCCCCCCCCTACCTGGGACGTAGTCAGTCCACCTGTGCATACCTTCCTTCTTGTGACACTTGTGAAGACCGGTTGAGGCAAGTGAAAATCAAATCAAATCAAAATAGACAAAATAGATGAACATCAATGGAATTTGTATCCTGTGGTACCAGTGCCTGTGGCACACAAGAAATCCATCAGTGCCGTAGTCAGTGCGGTGGGCACATGACAGACACCATCCGATCGTGGCCGTTCGCCAGCCTCATCTAGCACCTGTGTCGGTGGCACATAAAAACACCATCCGAAGACCCGGCAAGACTAGTCAGGCCATAACCCATGGCCCCCCCTACCTGGGACGTAGTCAGTCCACCTGTGCATACCTTCCTTCTTGTGACACTTGTGAAGACCTGTTGAGCAAGTGAAAATCAAAACAAATCAAAATAGATGAACATCAATGGAATTTGTATCTTTGTGGTACCAGTGCCGGTGGCACGTGGCACATAAGAAAAACCATCCGAACGTGGCCGTAGCCAGTACCGCATCGACTGGCCTCCGTGCTGTGGGCACGTAACAAGCACCATCCGATCGTGGCCGTTTGCCAGCTTCATCTGGCACCTGTGTCGGTGGCACATAAAAACACCATCCGAGCGTGGCCGTCTGCCAGCCTCGTCTGGCACCTGGTCGGTGGCACATAAAAACACCATCCGAGCGTGGCCGTCTGCCAGCCTCGTCTGGCACCGTGTGTCGGTGGCACATAAAAACACCATCCGAGCGTGGCCGTCTGCCAGCCTCGTCTGGCACCTGTGTCGGTGGCACATAAAAAACACCAGCCTCGTCTGGCACCTGTGTCGGTGGCACATAAAATCACCCACTACACTCTCGGAGTGGTTGGCGTTAGGAAGGGCATCCAGCTGTAGAAACACTGCCAGATCTGACTGGACTGGTGCAGCTTTCGGGCTCCCCAGACCCCAGTTGAACCGTCCAACCCATGCTAGCATGGAAAGCGGACGTTAAATGATGATGATGATGATGATGATGACATGTGTATATACATATGTGTATATATATACATACATATGAGTGTATATATATGTGTATATATATACATATATATGTGCATATATATAGCCATATGTATATGTGTGTGTGTATATATATGTATATATATATCTGTGTATATATATATATATATATATATACATATAGTATGTATATATAGCCAATAGTAATATCATATCTTCTCCAATATTTCAGTATTACGTGTTAAAAGTGAAACAAAAACATTTCTCTATTTTATCTCAGATGCTTTCACTTTAATAATAACAATTGAATTATATGTAGTAAGTAATAATTAAAATCAAACTAAAGTATAATATAATCGTAACATAACAAAAGTAAAAATAGCAATTGGTATAAAATTGCATCAGTGACTTGAACTTGAATAAGTAGTTTCACATGAATGGGAATAAATTAAAAATAAAATTAGCGTGCAGAAATGGAATAGTCCAGATGGAGGTGTGCAATACCCTTTACCACGACTTTTACATTAGATTATCTGCCAATTAGCTAGCATTAAGTATTTATATGAAGTTTGGCTGTATGTAATATCTGTTTTCTCGAACAGCCGCTCCTGTTGGTTTATTTCTTATACATAAAGGACTAAAGCTTCAACTGCTTACTGCTTTCTGACTCATCGTAAGATTTGTCATAAGTAATTATTATTACTGTTTAACTATTGTTATCACGTTTGTTGGTTCCTCGTAAAGGAAACATTGTTGTGTTGCATTTGTTAAATAATTGTAAACTGTAACCCTCCCCCTTTGGGAGAAGGAGCTTTGGTTATTGTTTAAAAATTGAATTGTGTCCCTGTTTGGGGAAATTGACAATATTTTCACCGTTTACATGGAAGCATTTTTGTTAGAATGCCTTCGATAGAAGAAAGTCCAAAAATGAATTTCGCTGCAGCCGTCGGTGGGCGCGAATTCATTGAAATTAAAATGGAAGAAATACGGATTGATCACTGACAAAGACGGTGAATCTAGGATAACACCACCAAACGAAATAAAAAATTAAATTAAAAAAAAGGCTATTGTCTATAAAGTATACAATGTAGAGAAAAAAAAAAGATTTGCACACCTGGAGGAAAGCACCATCAAAAAGTGTCTTGCTGCGACTATGAAAGCTATCTAACTAGAGGCGGTAAATTCGCCACAATAGAAGCAAGGTTCGAGTCAACGGAGCGTGCAAGGGAGTACTCGACTCGAACCTTGCAAAGTGGAAATATTTTATTTTTACCTTTATATCTGGGACGTAAGACGTCCCGGATAAAAATTAAAAATGTCCCCCAAGAAGTAGAGGTAGGCTGGATTGTAGCCACACTTCTATACAAGAGGGAGGACAGGATACAATTGATCGAAATTGCAAGAGACAGGCCTACAATTCCAGTCTGTTATATATTTTGAGTATTGTTATCACTAGCGATATCAAGATATAACTTTGTATTTTATGTGTATATATATAGATGTACATGTAATATGTGCACATATATATACACATATATACATGCACTAGCACTATGACCCGGCAATGACGGGTCATAATGCTAGTGTGTGTGTGTGTATATATATATATATATATATTTTATATATCTTGTGTTCTTCCATTACTGAAACACATGTAGTTCCTTCATATTTAATAAATATAAGTATTAACTAAAGTAGAAGATAATTAATAAAGTATATTATATACCCTGCTGGTAATTTTGGTTAAATCCTTTAAGTTTTATTTTGTGATGTGCAAAATGATACCATGAGTTTACTGTCAGATATACTGATTAGGTTATTTTTTGTATTATCTGAAATAGAGTACCTGCATATCGATTAATCCCCCAATATTGAATTAATATTGACTTTTATCGGATACTTTGTATATTTATAGATAAATGTATAAATATATGATAAACAAGATCCCAAAGTATGATGTGTAGATGCATATAATGCTGAAGGGTTGTACCTGATTGATTTGGAAATTGGTTTTCCCAAATTATTTATATACATATGTGTGTATATGTGTGTGTGTGTATGTATACATATATGTGTGTATATATATATGTGTATACACGTTTGAGTATACATATATGTGTATAAGGTGTGTGTTTATATGTGTGTATACAAGTGTGTGTATATATATGTGTGTTTATGTATGTATATATATATAGGCAAATGCACCTAAATTTGAAAAACTCATAATTGTTTTTAAATAAATTTATATACATATACACCAAACTAGTTTCAACAATATTTTTTGTTTATCAATGGTAAAAATTTAGAATTATAAATTAGAAAATCATGTGTAAAACTTTCAGTACACCAATTTGTTAGTGTTAGTAGTGATCGACAAGAAATAAATATCATCGAAGTTTCGGTAATACTGAGTTAAAATTGGGGAAAAAAAACAGGGAGAAAGAAGATAATAAAAAAAGTGGAGGTTGGTTTACAGTTTCTGTGATTCTCTGTCCGTTGTTACAAGCAAACATTCCTCCACTTGACGAAAAGAGAATCAGAGAAATTGTAAACCGAATCCCTTCTTTTACTATCTTCATTTCTCCCTTGTTTTTCTCCCTCTTAACTCAGCATGACCGAAACTTTGATGATATTTATTTCTTGTCAATCATTGCTAACACTATTGAACTTTGTACATTTAAACAAGTTGATGCACAGTTTTATATTATTTACTGTTATGAACATTTAAACTTGTCAACATCAAAACAAGTTTTTCTAATTCATAATTCTAACTTTTTACCTTTGATAAACAAATACCCACATATCGATTAATTATTGAAACTAGTTTAGTATATATACTCTTTACTCTTTTACTCTTACTTGTTTTAGTCATTTGACTGCGGCCATGCTGGAGCACTGCCTTTAATCGAACAACTCAACACCGGGACTTATTCTTTGTAAGCCCAGTACTTATTCTATCGGTCTCTTTTGCCGAACCGCTAAGTGACGGGGACATAAACACACCAGCATCGGTTGTCAAGCAATGCTAGGGGGACAAACACAAACATACACGCGCACACACACACACACACACATATATACATATATACGACAGGCTTCTATTAGTTTCCGTCTACCAAATCCACTCACAAGGATTTGGTCATCCCAAGGCTATAGCAGTGGGACTGAACCCAGAACCATGTGGTTGGTAAGCAATCTACTTACCACACAGCCACTCCTGTGCCTATATACTCTTTTACTTGTTTCAGTCATTTGACTGTGGCCATGCTGGAGCACCACCTTTAATCGAGCAACTCGACCCCAGGACTTATTCTTTTGTAAGCCCAGTACTTATTCTATCGGTCTCTTCTGCCGAACCGCTAAGTTACGGGGACATAAACATACCAGCATCGGTTGTCAAGCAATGCTACGGGGACAAACACACACACACATACATATACATATATAAGACGGGCTTCTTTCAGTTTCCGTCTACCAAATCCACTCACAAGGCTTTGGTCGGCCCGAGGCTATAGTAGAAGACACTTGCCCATGGTGCCATGCAGTGGGACTGAACCCGGAACCATGTGGTTGGTAAACAACTACTTACCACACAGCCACTCCTGTTCTTTAAAAACGTTTACAAGTTTTTCAAATTTAGGTAAATTTTAAATAAATTTGCCTATATTTTTTTCCTGCATGGAAATACACACCCTCTTTTGTTTTATATATACATATATGCATACATATATATGCATAATTTCTGTATATGCATATTGTTGAATGCTTACACATATATACACACACATGTGCATGCATATACATGCATGCACACACACACACACACAAGCAAGCATGTAAACAGAACACATTAACCTGCACCAAGAAATGTTTCTCATCAAGAATCAAAATTTAAAAAAAAGAAAAAAAACTAAAACTGTATTTTTTGTCTTTTTTATTATTCACTTCCAATGAGGGAAAAAAAAGAAAGGCAGATCTAACAAGGAGAAAATGAAGTTTTACTCTTTTCCTTCTTTTCTCACTCTTTTCTTTCCCTTTTTTTTTTAAATTCTTTATATTTTGGGGCCTAGACTCTATTGGCAGTGTTTCTTCAAATATTCCTCATTATCATTTCAAATGCTTCAAGAAGGGGGTAGGTTTTATTGGTTGGCTTTTTTGTTAATTGCAGTTAATTCCTTCCAACCCCCTGTATTAATCTTGGTTTTATTTATTTACCTCCAAGGGTAAGATAAAGAGACCATAAAGAATTTTACCAACAGCTTCAATAGCTTTGAAACTTTCTTTGGGTGATTTAATGGTAGAATCTTTCTTCACGTTCTTTAGATCGTAGCCAAGGCAGAAGAGAAGTTTCAAAGCCCAATCGTATTCCAACAGAGGCACCACAATATCTTTACCAATATCTTTCTTCATTAGACTGCAACTGAACTGTAAAAAAAAAACAAAAACAGGCAACAATTAAATATCATTTAATTACCCAAATGTATTAATGTCCACTCTCTAACACATACATCATCCACTCTTTTTCATTTAATTGCTCTGCTTTTTCATCTTCCAGACTCAATTTCTTCCACCAAAGCAAAGCAGCCTCTATGTGATTGTTTGAACTGCTAGAAATAACAGCTCATTCCAGCATTGATATCTATATGGCACCCAGTTATTCCCTGCTAAGCTAAGATATTCTCTCGGTTTTTTTTTTCAATCTTTTCACTCACTCACTCACTCATTCATTATTAACTAGCAGTATCGCCCGGCGTTGCTTGGGTTTGTAAGGGAAATAACTATATAAGCATTTTTAGAGAGTTACTTCCCTTATATAAACCGAGCAAAAAATGCATTAACAATGCGAAAAAATGATGGTAAATTTTTTTATAATCGTAGACTCATCGTAGACGCGCGCTAATACCCAGAAGGGCTCGATATGAATCATGTCTATAAGATACCCGCTTTTGGTTAAACTGCACCGCAAAATGTGGGAGTAGTTAGGAATCTAAATCGGAGGAGACAGACTCTCACACACACAACTTCAGTTTTATATATAAAGATATGCATTATTTATTAATATCTACTTCTGTAAGCTAATTATTTAAATTGACTCTTCAATATATAACTTCCTAATCTCTCTCTCTCAGCCTTAGTTTTCTCCTTAATTCTTCATGCTTAGCTCTCCTTCCCTCCTCTGTTCCCAAGTTGGCTACATATTTTTTCATACTCTCTCTTAAATTAACCCTTGCTTATTTGCGGTGCACCTGCCCATTCCCACCCCACCACCAATACTGGATATCTCTTTTCTCTCACCAGAAACCCCCTCCCTCACTTGTGGTGTCCTCTATCATACCTGCAATTTCACCTCCCTCCTCGCCTGGAACAAATGCAACTAGTTTAGCCACCCACCTACTTAATCTAACATTGGCATAATCATATTTACTTTTGTCTATTTATACTTATATCTGCAGCACCAGTAATGCTTAAATCTATGATGTTCATAATGCTTATACTTACAACACCGCTAACACTCACTCCTACCCCCAGAATCGAAGGGCCTTAGGAGTCAATGTTGCAAAGACCAATGTCCTAGTAAGTAGGAAGGTGAACAAATCACAAACCCCTTCAGGTAAGTGGCCCTGCTCGATCTGTAGAAAAGGTGTAGGTAGAAACGCCATAAGATGTACCTAGTGTAAGCTATGGATGCATAAGAGGTGCAGCAACCTCAAAGGAAGGTTCACCAGGAAGATAGCTTTTGTGTGCAGCAGATGTACAGGGGTAATAAACATCGAATATGCTCAGGAAACAGATTCTATCACATGCTAGGGGGAGAAACTAGAAGTAGTTGATAGCTTCCGCTACCTAGGTGACCAAGTCCGTAATGGGGGAAGATGCTCGGAGATCATCAAGACTAGAATAAGAATAGCCTGAGCAAAGTTCTGAAAGCTCCTACCTCTACTGGTGACAAAGGGCCTCTCGCTCAGAGTGTGCATACTGCCATGCTTCACAGCAGTGAAACATGGGCCATGACTGTTGAGGACATACATAGGCTTGAAAGAAATGAAGCTAGTATGATCCACTAGCTCTGAGTACAAATGTCTTGTTTTCATAGCTTTTAAATTAAAATTTTCCACCAAACCGTTGTCACAATTTATGTTCGTAATACTAGCAGAATGATAACTAAGTTATTTTACTAAATTCTGTTATATTTAAATAATTGAAAAACACTGAGCATCTCAACAGAAATACAGTAACAATAGGGTTAAGGAAAAAAATAATCAGCAGAAGCCATGAAAGAAGGAGACCTCAATGTGGTCACTTTATATGCTAGAAATAACAGCCTAAATTTCCTTCAATCCACATCCTTCCAACTGGTTCTAATATACATCTACCCAAATGCAGAGGTGTGTATAATTCTTTTGATACCAACCCACCTGAAACTGGCTCTGAGTACAAATGTCTTGTTTCCATAAGTTTTGAATTAAAATCTGCCACCAAACCTTAGTCACAATTTATGTTCCTAACACTAGCTGAATGATAACTAAGTTCTTTGTTATATTTAAAATTAATTGAAAGAAACACAGAACATCTCAAAAGAAATATGGTAACTAAAGGATTAAAACAAAAAGCAATTCCTACACAGTTATTGTTTCCATTCTACTAATAAATGGCACGTTTCAATAAAGAATTTTTTTCAAAAGGCAATTGGGTGCATCATTCTTTCACTTAGCTATTTCTCAAATCAAAGCCAAACATCTTGAGAGGATGTGGTGCTTCATGCACAAAATCCATTGGAAACAAGAGATGACCATGGTTGAATGGCTTTCACTGTATGTCTGCCAAATCAGGCTTGAGCCAATGCTAAACAACTGTCTAAATAGGCTAATAGGGCAGCCTCTGTGTGGACACTCAGCATACTAGAAATAACAACCAAATCTCCCTCATATCACATATCCTACCATCTCAAAAAGGAAAAGATAATACAGTTTCTAATAAATAAAGGCACAATGATCACAGACTGGTTTTCCAACTCAGTCAAGAATGACTTGGAGTTAAACAAAAATGGTTAAAAAAAAACCCAATTTAGATGTCTCCATGTGGTCACACAACTTGCTAGAAATAACAGAGAGAGTGGGCAAACTTCTATCAAATCATTGATTAATATCTTAGAAAGTAAACATGCTGACTAAACTATACCTAAAAAGACAAGATGGTCGTAGCTACATTGTCTTTGAACAAAAGACTACTTAATCAGAGCTAACCTATCCTAAACAATATATGATCAACTTAACCCTTTAGTATTTAAACCGGCCATATCCGGCCAAAATAGTTAATCTGTTTTATGTTCAAACTGACCAGATCCAGGCTCTCACACCTACCCTACAATGTTATTCTACATTAAGTAATTACACCATCAAGATCTTGAAGATATGAGATAATGCATGATTAATTCAAATCAATGGGAATCAATAAGCATTATGTTTGATAGAATAATCTGAACACTAGAGGGTTAAACAGAATAATTACTCATAATAATTCTTGGGGTACATGCAGAACCAGAAGAATCCTAGCAGCAACCTCAGGTTGGGAATTACTGACCTAAAGGAATGAAGTGCCCTCTAGTGCCAAAACACAACAACGATCAGATGTTCACATTCAAATTTGTCAAGAAGGGTTATATTTAAGGGGGGATAACTCCAAACTTAGTGGAATTATTTCCCATCGTTTGCCATTAAATATAGAAAAAGTATTTTATGATATTTATTATACTCTTTTACTTGTTTCAGTCATGTGACTGTGACCATGTTGGAGCACCGCCTTTAGTCGAACAAATCAACCCCAGGACTTATTCTTTGTAAGCCTAGTACTTATTCTACCGGTCTCTTTTGCCGAACCGCTAAGTTACGAGGACGTAAACACACCAGCATCGGTTGTCAAGCAATGTTGGGGGACAAACACAGACACATATATATACGACGGGCTTTGGTCGGCCCAAGGCTATAGTAGAAGACATTTTCCCAAGGTCCACGCAGTGGGAATGAACCCGGAACCATGTGATTCGTAAGCAAACTACTTACCACACAGCCACAAGATATTTTCTCTGTGATTGTTTCTTACATTTTATGCACGGGGAATGGTGGGAGGGGAAGATTCTGATATACTAGATTTTTTTAATATATTTTTACATCTTAATGTTTAACTTTGTCTTTAAAATATTTTAAACCAGTTTTTTTTTTTCCACACACACATATTTACTGAAAACTCTAAGCTTTTTTTTAATCTTTAAAACATTTTATATTTTTAAAGTTTCTTTTTTTTTTTTAGCATTCTTTTGGGAATGCAATAGGATTCCTGTGTGTATTCAAACAATAAGATGAAACTATTTTTTTTTTTTTTATGCTTGATTGTTTTGAATGCTTCTTTAAATAAATATATATTTGCAGGAACAGCTAAAACCAAAGATTTCTATAGTTTAATAAATGAAGTCAGAAACGGTTACCTGTTCAACAGACTGATGCCAAGCATGTATTGAAGTTAAGAATGAAGTGAAATTAGAATGTATTTTCATCAGTCGAGCAAACTGTGCTTTGTACAGGAGTCCAAGACAATTAACTGACCGTATCAGTCATAAATAGGCAAGGTTGCAAATCCAACAAAGAAAACAATTAATTGGGCCTAATCTTTCATTAGGTCCAATTAATTAACTGTGGAAATGACCCTTAAATGTGACACAAGCACTTGACTGGAACCCGCAGGGGAAAAGGAAGCGAGGCACCCGAAGCAGACATAGAAGCGGAGCATTTTGGATGAGCTCAGGACCACCGGCCTGACATGGGAAGCAGCCAAGAAACACGCCAATGACCACAAAAAGTGGAAAACAACTGTTGAGGCCCTATTCTCCACAAGGGGCAAAAAGGATTCAGAAAGAATCTTTCCTGCCTCACTCAAATGTTCTAAAAGCAGGATTTTTTCATTTTTATCTGCTATTTGTTTATACACACCAACACCAGTTGTGAAACAGTGTGGAGACAAACACAGACACAAAGATACATACACAGTTATATACAATTATAAATAAGGGCAAAAGAAAAAATTTCTATACCAATATGCTGAGAAATAGACTTTAAATCATCAACCACCACATACAATATACATCACTATAAAAACACATTGTGTTGACTCGAGGAAAGCAAGCGAACAGAATTTTTTTTTAAATTCATTATCTCTGTTTCAGGATTAATCCAATGGATTTTTCCACCCATCAGCAGAGAATATGTTATGAAATACTTACAAGAACCCATGGAAAAAAGCAGAAGCAAAAGTCATGAGTACACATAAGTACCCCAAATATATCTAAATATAAATTCCGTAGCAAGCCTCAACACACATGTAATCGGTCAGGAAACACAAATATATATGACAGGTTTCTTTCAGTTTCCATCTACAAAATCCACTCACAAGGCTTTGGTCAGCCTGAGGCTACAATTGCCCAAGGTGTCATGCAGTGGGACTGAACCCAGAACCATGTGGTAGGGAAGCAAGCTTCTAACCACAGCCATACCTGGTCAACTACCTTAATGTACCATTGCATAGAGCTCTGCATAGTCTGCCAGATAAACAAAGAAGAGACTAGAACGTGACATATAGACTCATATCAGACTAACACAGTACTCTTGCTGGATCCAAGGGTGGTACCCAGATATTTCACTGCCTCTCCATCATAATTTGAGCAGAAATAAATGGAGCTATTCAGCAACAATATCAGCAACAACCAAACTATTTGGCTGTTTTTTTTCTTGTAGAATCAGCTCTAAAACAAAATGTGTGCATAGATGTACATTGGGCAATAAACTGCACTTGTGAAGACCTTTTAAGTCAAGTGAAGTCATTGGCTGATGACAGTACCACCTGATTGGCACATAAAAAGCACCATTCAAGTGTGATCATTGCTAGTGCCACAGACTGGCATGTAAAAAGCACCATTCAAGTGTGGTTGGTGCCAGTACCGCCTGACTGTCCCTCATGCCAGTGGCACATAGAAAGCACCCACTACACTCTCAGAGTTGTTGGCATTAGGAAGGACATCCAGCTGTAGAAACTTGCCAAATCAGATTGGAGCCTGGTGCAGCCTTCTGGCTTGCCAGCCCTCAGTCAAACTGTCCAACCCATACCAGCATCGAAAGCAGACATTAAACGATGATGATGATGTCTAAATCTCTACTGATACAGCTCTTTCTGGAGGCTAAAACAGGTATGAGAGAGAATCTGCTACCAAATGTACAGAGTCTCTACCACTTAGAGTCAATTGAGCAACTGGTAAATGTTTTATTGGAATGCAGTTCCTAGCATAAAATCTGCCAGTGATCCTATTTCTAACAAGAATGATAACAACAGCAATATAAAGAAATAGTAACATTAATCCTTTCTACTATAAGCACAAAACCTGAAATTCTAGGGTGAGAGGGAAAGTTGATTAGATTGACCCCAGCACACCACTGGTACTTATTTAATAAACACCAAAAGAGTGAAAGATAAAGACGACCTCAACAGAGTTTGAACTCGGAATGTAAAGACAGCATTTAGTCTGACATGCTAACGATTCTACCAGCTGACCGCAACAATAAAAAAAAAGAAACAGGAACATCATAAAAACTGCAAATTGAATTCATAGAAATTAATAAAGGTTCGAGGTGTTTTAAAAGCAAAGACTTACCACTTTCAGGAAAGATGAGACAACATGGCGAGTGCTAGAACAATCTGTGATTGCAGCAATTTCATCATTGGAAAGAAATGACATCAGCTCCAGGTAATAGAGGGCACATCCAAGCATGTGTTGATCAAGACCATCAACGCTAGTTTCCTCACCATACTGTTCAAAGATATTTTAAAAGAATCAATGAAAATAATGACACAAGAAGACCCATCAGGACAAATAAAATTGCAGTCGAGGCAGATACCGGTGTCACACAAATGGCCCCTGTGGCGGTGGCACGTAAAAGCACCCATTACACTCTCAAAGTGGTTGGCATTAGGAAAGGCATTCAGCCATAGAAGCTATGCCAAATCAGAGACTGGAGTGTGGTGCAGCTTGCCAGCCCTGGTCAAACCGTCCAACCCATGCCAGCATGGACAATGGGTGCTAAATTATGATGATGTCTGGGTTTACATCTAGAATGATTTTTTTTGTAGAAAAAATATTCTATTGAAACAATCTCAATATGTTGCCAATACTTATTTTGGAAATCAAACTTTGAAATTTGAATGAAGAGTATTAGAAAAAAAAAAAAGAACTGCTGTTAGACTAAGGTGCCATCACCATTCTGCCAACTCACCATTCTTAAAAAAATCATTGTGGTGCTCCATCGGTTACGATGACAAGGGTTCCAGTTGATCCGATCAATGGAACAACCTGCTCGTGAAATTAACATGCAAGTGGCTGAGTACTCCACAGACACGTGTACCCTTAATGTAGTTCTCGGAGAGATTCAACATGACACAGTGTGACAAGGCTGGCCCCTTTGAAATACAAGTACAACAGAAACAGGAAGAAAGAGTTAGAGAAAGTTGTGTTGAAAGAATACAGCAGGCTTTGCCACCAACCCCTGTCAGAGCCTTGTGGAGCTTTAGGTGTTTTTCCTCAATAAATACTCACAACGCCCAGTCTGGGAATCGAAACCATGATCCTACGACTGTGAGTTTGCTTCCCTAACCACTGGGCCATTGTGCCTCCACATTATGTTATAAAGTCCTGCTGTTATATTCGGAAGTAAGAGATACAATATTTTGGTTTCCTATTCTGGCAGAAGAGCAGTAATTACAGGAGAGGGGAGGGGTTGATTACATCAACCCCCACCCCCACCCCAGTGTTCAGCTGGTACTCATTTTACTGACCCCCAAATGGACAGAAGGCAAAGTCAACCCCAGCAAAGTTTGAAGCAAGGACATAAATATAGAAAAAAAATGCCACTAATCATCTGGCATGCTAACGAGTCTGCCAACTTGCCGCCTTAATATAACAACATGGTGCCATGAGCTCTGTGTCTTTGGGAAATTTTAATCATAATAAACATTTTTAAAATAACAGAAAGACTATTATTTCAGAATGAACAGGTTCAAGCAACACAATGAGAAGAATAAAAATTAGGACTTACTTTAAAGTTTACATTAATTAATTTGAAAAACCTTGAGGCCGCGTTAAAGCCATCATCTCCAATGAATGACCAGAATTTATCATCCCATGGCAGCTTTTCATCTTCATGAGAATGGATGACATGAAGCTGAAATGAACAAATTTCCAGGTGAAAATCAGACCAATAACACAAAATGATAATAACTATAATGAACTTATTGTATAGCATTAGAGAACTGGAAACGGATGGATGTTATTATTATTATTAACACCAAACAAAGTATGGAAACTTTGAAAAATTCAGATTACTAAAATATGTTTAGAACATGTCTGCCCCAGCATGGCTACAGTTCAATGACTGAAACTAGTAAAATAGTAAAAAAAATAAATTCAAACTTGTTCAAATATACTTGAGGTATGTGTTTATGTCAGAGAGAAAATTTCTCACTTTAGACACGAAGATGTTAACGATATAAGGTGTGTTTAACACCTTTGTGTCTAAAGGGACAAGTTTTCTCCATTCCAAAATACAGTGAACGGCTCTCTTATGGGTTGGAATTTGCCTCAAGAATACTTGAACTGGTAACAAGTTTATATTTATACACATCCCTGCTTAGCACAGTCCCTGCCAGAATAATAAAAGAAGAGTCTTATTGCAGAATGAATCCATATTACAGGCTTCCAACAGATTCCGCTGAGGAATATCAACTGATACTTGAGATTAGAATTTTGCAGAGAGTGTCTGGTGTTTGTTCCTTCCCAATAGATTCCTGCTGAGTTATGGGAGACAACTTTATTCAAACCATTTCATTTTCGGTTTAAAGTCTTCAAGTTCAAAATGTGATTCATAAGGGTGGTTGTTAGCAGAGTTCATTAGGTAGACAGAGTACAGTCACATGACAAGGTATTTCAAACCCCACCTCCAAGCGCCTCCTATATTTCTCTCCATCATTTGCTACGGTCACCTCATCCTGCCCACTCACTCACTCTCTATCACCTCGCCTATTCTCACCACCCCCCATGTCCCTCAAGGGCATGTCCCAACATACCTTCACCACAATTATCTCTTATTATTGCTCTCTTTATCTTACTCTCCACACCACTTTCCTTTGTCTATCCAACTGCGGGTATCCATGTATCTACTCTACAGCAAGACATCTCCATCTGTGCCCCATCTTTACCTTAAATCTCTCAACTGGCACAAAGCCACACCCCGTCATAATACTACTTCCCCCCTCACAGTTGTGGGGGTTTTGTCTTGCAAGGTGCTTGGAGACCCTGTTCGGTACTGGTGCCATGTAAAATGCACTGGTGTTGGTGCCTTATAAAAAGCACCCAGGACACTCTGTAAAGTGGTTGGCATTAGGAAGAGCATCCAGCTGTAAAAACCATGCCAAACCAGACATGGAACCTAATTCCACTCCTGGCCTTTCCAGCCAGCATGGAAAATGCAAATAAAATGATAAAGGTAATGAGTAGGAAGAATTATGATGCTGGTCATCCAGCACCTTAGCAACTTGGTCGTTTTGTTTAAAACACAGGAAAGTAAATAATTATGTTCATTAGTAAAATAGTAAAAGTTTGTGTAATTTAAAAAAAAAAAACAAAGAATTGAGCAAAAACATTTACTGAACTATGCACTAAGTTGAGGCCATGTGGGAAGATGAATGGAGGCATAACCTCGCCGTCACTAGTGATCACTCCAAGCACCATGATGTTGACTGAATGTTTGATTTTTATTACTCTTGGTAAATGTTTTTGGGACAAAGCAAGCCAACGGTTGTTCTGTGTGTTCACCATCTGATCCTGGCAGAAATTTTTTCTCGCCTGAGAAAAACCAAAGCATGTTCGGTTGGAGGGGATGCTTGAGTTTGTTCAAAAGCTTTGTATAGCATTGTCTTTCCTCTTGTCCTTGATGGCTTGGCATTAAAACTGGCCCTTTCTCATCTTGTATGAGGAATACCAAATGTCTTCATGCACAACCTGCCTGACAAGAAACTCAGACTGTCCCGTGTCCCTGGTGATGGACCTGATTGACTTGGAGGGATCATTGTCAATCATGGCTTGGATCTGATCAGCAAATTCAGGAGTTCTTTTCTTATCAAAATGATCAGAGTATCAGAGTGAGTTTTCCGAGCTGCCATACCTTCATAATCACCATCAGACTCATCCAACTCTTTCCAAATCCTCTGCACCATCCTCAGATTGACACCCAAACACTCTGAAATGTTCGTATTGGAGTTTTCAGCATGAATGCCAAGCAGTACAGTGTAGTTTGCAAATTTCTGGCAGAGTGAATTGCATCATGGTGCTGTTCTTCTCACAGACGGTGCCCAACTGACCCTACTATACTGTGTAGTCATCAAAAACAAACAAGGCACATGCGTGAAATTAAAAATATAAATGGCGACCATTTACCTAGAACACCCTGTATATATGTGTGTGTGTATATATAGTGTCGGTGACACATAAAAGCACCAACCGATTGTAGCCGTTTGCCAGCCTCGCCTGGCACCTGTGCCAGTGGCACGTAAAAAGCACCCACTACACTCACAGAGTGGTTGGCGTTAGGAAGGGCATCCAGCTGTAGAAACACTACCAAATCAGACTGATGCCTGGTGCAGCCTTCTGGCTTCCCAGACCCCGGTCGAACCGTCCGACCCATGCTAGCATGGAAAACGGACGTTAAATGATGATGATGTGTGTGTGTCTGTGTGAACATGTACACATATGGTTGCATATATATCATCATCATTTATATAATATACATGTGTGTGTACATAATCTGATATGTGAGTATGTATACACACACATGCACATACACACATGCATATTAACTGCAGTGTTGCAGAAATTCAGACTGCACATCATCTGCACCAACTCCAAACATTTAACCTTATTCTTCTTGTCTAATGATGAGGAGAGATTTGAGTGCTTTTTTTTCTACTTCAAACTCACACAAACTTTAAAAATACAATGCATTGTCAGAAACAGGATATGTTATATTTAACCCTTCAATCAACAGGATTTGGCCATTCGTCAAATCTAATTTAAAAGTGGCACCTAAAAAAAGAACGGTATTATTGCAATTAGGAATATTAGATACTTACCCAGTGCACAAGCCACTCAAACAGAGCAGAATATCGAATGCAGTCAACCAAAGAATCTGTTAGCTCCTTCTTGTTTTTGCCTGCAGCAACTTCTTCAGGAGGGTAGAAAAGAGCTAGAATTCAGAAATTATAACCAATGTGAATATTTTTGTAAAGAAATAACAGCAACACAACCAGTATTTTTAATCGTTCGATTAATGTCAACATTATTTGTCATATGACTGAGAGGAAAACATAGGGCGTTGGTGAGGGAGAAGATATTTGGTAGTATTAATGGTGAGAATATGTTGGCAGATATATGGGGGGAATGGTGTGCATATATGGCTAAGTGATAAGAAAAAAAAAAAGAATTAGGTTGTGAATCACGTGGTTCTCATTTCAATCCATGGCACAGCACTTTAAACAAGTGTTTTCCGCCATAGACTTGGTTGACCAATGCCTTGTACAGAGAAATTATTTGGAAAAAGTGCAGAAACACGTGTGTTGACATTTTTTTTAAATCTAGGCACAAGGCCTGAAATTTTGGGGGAGGAGGCCAGTCGATTAGATCAACTCCAGTACACAACTGGTACTTAATTTATCGACTCCGAAAGGATGAAAGGCAAAGTCGACCTCGGCGGAATTTGAACTCAGAACCTAAAGACAGACGAAATGCCTATTTCTTTATTACCCACAAGGGGCTAAACACACAGAGGACAAACAAGGACAGACAAACGGATTAAGTCAATTAGATCAACCCCAGTATGCAACTGGTACTTAATTTATCAACCCCCGAAAGGATGAAAGTCAAAGTCGACCTCGGTGGAATTTGAACTCAGAACGTAGCGGCAGACAAAATACCACAAAGCATTTCACCTGGCATGCTAATGATCCTGTGAGCTCACCAAACTTGTGTGTGTCTTGACATTATATGATCTTTTTTTCTTTTATATCTTACTTGTTTTAGTCATTAGACTGTGGCCAGGCTACAGCACCGTCTTGAATGTTTAGTTGAACGAATGAATCGACCCCAGTAATTTTTTTGTTTTTAAGTCGGATATTTCATTGGAACTAAAAGACAAAGTCAATTGTGCCAGGATTTGAACTCAGAATGTAGAAAGAGATAACCAAATATTATAAGGTTTCCAGTTTTCCATGAAAAATATGTCCAGCTATGGATAAATATTACCTTATGTGGAAACAGGCTTGGTGTGGCCACAGAAAAGACACCCAAACATACAAGAATCTGCCTCAAAAAAATTCCATCTAACCCACACAAACAAGGAAAAGTGGATATTATATGATGATGATGAGCAAAAATCCATGTGTAAGTCATCTAACTCAGGAATATATCATCATAATCATTTAAGGTCAGTGTTCCATGCTGGCATGGGTGGGATGGTTTCACAAGAGCCAGTCCAAAGCCTGCACCAGACTTCTGACTGTTTTGGCAGGATTTTTACAGCTGGATGCCCTTCCCAACACCAACCACTCAACAGTGGACTTAGTGCTTTTTATGTGGCACAAGCACAGGTGAGGTCAGTTTTGGCAAGGTTTTTACAGCTGGATGCCCTTCCAAACACCAGCCACTTTACAGTGTGGACTCAGTGGCACCTGCACTGACAGGGTCACCAAGTAGTTGCAAGACAAAAAAGCTTTAAGAGTGGAGGAGACATTGGAGGAGGTGATAATGAAAAGGTCATAATGAGACAGATACAGGTGTCTTGCTGTAGAATAAGTACAAGGTTACCTGGCCGGAGAGAGAAAGATGTATAATGTATAAAAAATGAACTAGAATCTATTCTAGATTTTACAACTTAAAAGAGGACACTGAACAGTAAAATTATTTAGTGTAATGATGTATGTCTAAAGTTACCATTATGTAGAAATTAATAAGCCACACTGATCCAAATTCGAGGAAATACTCATTGGATGTAGCAAAATAAATAGGAACACAAACTATATGTAGAGTAGAATAACTGTACCATTTGTGAATGATTCCCCTATCACCACTGAGATTTTTTTTATGTTAATTTAAAGCACATGAGTAGGTGCCACCTAAAAGGAACTCATACTGACACTACATAGAAGGCATTCGTGTTAGCATAACATGAAAAGTTCCCCTGATGGTTCCATGTAAAAAAAACACCCAGTCCACTCTCTAAAGTGGTTGGCATTAGGAAGGGCATTCAGGTGTAGAAACCAAGCCAAAACAGACGATTGGAATCTGGTGCAGCTCTTCAGCTTGCTGCACTGTCCAACCCATGCCAGCATGGAAAACATACGTTAAATGATGCCAATGACAATAATTCCCAACCACATAGTTCCAGGTTGGGCAAACATCTTCTACTGTAACCTCAGGCCAACCAAAGCCTTGTCAGTGGATTTAGTGGACGGAAACTGAAAGAAGCCCATCATATGTGTGTGTGTGTTTATGTCTCTGTAACTTATGTCCCTGTAACTGAGTTCAAATTCTGCCGAGGTTGACTTTTCATTTCATCCTTCTGGGGTCGATAAATTAAGTACCAGTTGCACACTGGGGTCGATGTAATCGACTTAATCCGTTTGTTTGTCCACTCTGTGTTTAGCCCCTTGAGGGTAGTAAAGAAATATGTAACTTAGTGGTTTGGCAAAAGTGACCGAAAGAATAAGTAGTAGTTTTACAAAGAATAAATCCTGGGGTCGATTTCTTCGACTAAAACCCTTCAAGTCAAATGACTGAAACACTTAAAAGAATAAAAGAAAAGAATTCCTATACATAATTTTTGAATTTTCTTAAATATTATTCACTTTCAAGGAAGGAAATGACCAAGTAATAAAGATTTAGATGTTAATGAAGATAAAATTGAGGACTCTACTTGAAAAGTCTGTGCTTGAAGAGTTCTACTTAAACCTCATCATCATTCTTACACACAGTTCTGCATTGTCAGAAACCGGATATGCATAGTCAACTCGCCAGTTTCAATCGTAATGATTTGGCATTTTGACAAGTTGTCTCATGTAAAACAATACATGAATACATGCTTATTGTTACATTTAGCATATCTAATACAATAACTGTTCTTGTTTATTTAACACATAAAGCGCGACGGCCCATGATCGTGGCCATCAGGTACAGGTCAAAGGGCCGTGATCGTGACCTAGATAGATGCATTTAATTTATAAGCGTTTGTTGGGGGTCGAATGTCACTCAAACACTCCGATACCCTCCACCCCAGAATGCAAGAGGACTAATTGTTCAACTAATGACTTTGCAGATGATTTAAAAGTTACCACCATTATATACTAAGAAGATATTTTAACTATTTTGGGTTTTTTTTCAGTGATTGTGTATGGTAGTTCTCATTTTTATAAAATGTGCTCAGCAGGCCATACTATGTAAGTACAAATCCCAGCGCTTTAGGGGTTAAACAATAACTTGTTTGGTTTAATTTTTTTAAAGAAATGAGTTATTTACCTTGCTAAGAGAGATAATTCTTTCAACCCTTTTTTGTCAGACAGGGGGGGGGGGGGGGGTGAATGAACATGAGAAGTCTACGTATTATCTGAGGAATTGAAGAAAGTTGGCATGCCTGACAAAATACTTGATGGTATTTTTTCCGACTTCTCATTCTGGGTTCAAATTTTGCTGCAGTCAATTTTGCTTTCATACTTTCAGTGGGATCAATTAAATAAATACCAGTCATGCATTGGAGTCAATGTAACATACCTCCCCACAAATTTGCTTAGCAGGTGCAAACCCAAGTCCAAAACTTTTTACAAACAAGGACTTATTGTGATTTTTGTTCTTTGAGAAGAAACCTAACTTCAAGTTAACTTTTACAGATCTGACACACCGTTTTCTAAACTTGAGGAAACTAAGTAAGGGTACAAATTTTGATTTTGCCCCTCCAAAATATTTTAGGAGGGGCACTTGAACTCCCTGCATGCAGACAAACAGAAGGACATCTATACATTGGTACATGCTAATAAAGGATATACACCCAGATTTAGACAATCACTTTACAATACAAATAGACATTAAAAAGCACCTCTTAAGTGCTGGGCCTCACAGAGGCAAAGTGGCTGAGCTCCTTTTGAGTGTTGGGGCTCACGAAGTCATGCTTGAGAAGAAGACCCATCAAGCCAAGCAAAATTGCAGTCATGGCAGTGGCACGTAAAAGCACCCATTGCATTCTTGGAGTGGTCGGCATTAGGAAGGACGTCCAGCTGTAGAAACCATGCCAAATCAGACTGGAGTCTGGTGCAGCCTTCTGGCTTGCCAGCACTGGTCAAACTGTCCAACCCATGCCATGGAGTTTAGTGAGTGTATGGCATTAACCTGTAAATTATTGAGATTTATCCAAAAATATGCACACAGAGAGAGAGATTGTGGGTGTTTAAATCAAACTATCAATATAAAAGACTCACTCACAGACAGTGATTATGACAGACAATTCCAACCAAAATGTCAAATTTGTGTTAGACAAGTTTTAAATTATTTTAATTTTATTAAACATGATCATTTGTTTAACCCTTTTATTACCAACCCAGCTGAAACCGGCTCTGGTTCTGAGTACAAATGTCTTGTTTCCATAAGTTTTGAATTAAAATCTTCCTCCAAACCTTAGTCACAATTTATGTTCCTAACACTAGCTGAATGATAACAGTTATTTTACTAAATTCTTTGTTAAATTTAAAGTAATTGAAAGAAACACAGAGTATCTTGAAATAAATACAATAACGAAAGGGTATAATAGAGAAACAATTCTTAACCCTTCTGATACCAACTCGGCTGAAACCGGCTCTGGCTCTGAGAACAAATGTCTTTTTTTCATAAGTTCTGAATTAAAATCTTTCACCAAACCTTAGTCACAATTTATGTTGCTAACACTAGCTGAATGATAACTAAGTTATTTTACTAAATCTTTGTTATATTTAAAGTAATTGAAAGAAACACAGAGCATCTTGAAATAAATACAGTAACGAAAGGGTTAACCCGGTTAAAGCATAACAAAAAGAATTCTAACAGAAAAGATGCCAAACAAACAAGAACAATGATCTTCAGTTCTTCCCTCATTCCGTTATTGAACTTCAATGCCTGCAACAAACATGTGATGCAATGTCAAATATATTCTATTCACCTGGCTGTTTTGAATTCGTTAAGATCACAGAGTTAGAGATGACCAACTCATTAGGATTCCAGGTCAACAGTTCATATGCCATTAGATGACCGTACCAATGTTCTTAACCAAGACATTTAAACCTCATTGAGTCTGTTGATCAAACTGCAACAGAACCACTGCAACACCGTAATTAGCATGATTATTGTATAATTAACAAATCTTTTGTTGCATTGCAGTGCTGAGCCTAAATCTTCCGGTGCAGTCATTCACAGACTGACAAAGACTGACCCCTTCCTCTGCATTGGCTCCCCTCCTCTGCAAATATCATTAAAATGTTTTGCTCTCCTTCCACCTCTTATTAATTTGGAAACAAAACGGAATTTGCATCAACAGAATTCTTCTTTCTTTGCCATTGTGTTGGACATCTTTAAGATTATTTCAATTATATTAAACATAATAATTTGTTTACCCCTATTTTACAGCCCCAGTGGAGGGGACTGGTTCCCCTCTTATGAGAAACACTACTTCACTGAGCAATGGGGAAAAGTAACAAAATAAAACCCTTGATAAACCTGTAGGTCAGTGGTTCTCAAACATTTTATACCAATGGAACCCTTTGGTTCCCATTTTACTCTGCTGGTCCCTCATAGCCATTTGATCACCATCATCATCATCATTTAACGTCCGTTTTCCGGGCTAGCACGGGTTGGACGGTTCAACCGGAGTCTGGGAAGCCAGAAGACTGCATCAGGCTCCAGTCTGGTCTGGCAGTGTTTCTACAGCTGTGTGCCCTTCCTAACGCCAACCACTCCGTGACTATAGTGGGTGCTTTTTACGTGCCACCGATACAGGTGCCAGAGGAGTCTGGCAGCGGCCACAATCGGTTGTTGCTTTTTACCTGCCACCAGCACAGAAGCCAGTGAAAGCGGCACTGTGCCGGTGGCACGTAAAAATGATGTTTTAAAAAAATCTTAATGCATTTTGATAATTCAATATTTTTAGGAATTGTATTAAAAAATCAAAATATTTTGAGTAGAAAAATTATCAGTTTATTTTAACCACAAAATCTGATATGGACCCTGCAAGGGTCCTAGGGACACCGGTTAAGAGCCAGTGCTGTAGATGGAAAAAAAATCTACAAATCTATTAAGTTACCAATCTTTTCTATGCATAACAAATGTAAAGAATATAAGCATAAATGAATACTTACTTTTCTCGGAGCCTTTACTGCACAAGTCAACCACATCAAAGCCACCTTTGTCATTCTCGGTCATACAAACTCCAATAGTGCCATCAGGATGGATTTTCAACTCAACGACATTGTAGGCCAAATTTGTTTTGGCAACAATATCCAGAGTTTCAGAGTTCTTCTTTGACCCTTTTTCTTCAACATCAATATCGACAATCTCCTTTTTCTAAAAAAAGGAACCAAAATGAAAAACTTTGCCATTATCCTTTTTAAAAACAAAACAAAAAAAAACTATTTAGAAAAATTATGTCAAAATATTTGTAATGTTTAATGAACAAGTTATAATGATATACAGTGAAAACAATACCTATTTCTTTATTACCCACAAGGGGCTAAACATAGAGTGGACAAACAAGGATAGACAAACAGATTAAGTCGATTACATCGATCCCAGTGTGTAACTGGTACTTAATTTATCAACCCCGAAAGGATGAAAGGCAAAGTCGACCTCGGCAAAATTTGAACTCAGAACATAACGGCAGATGAAATACGGCTAAGCATTTTCGCCCGGCATGCTAATGTTTCTGCCAGCTCGCCGCTGAAAACAATACCAAAAAAAACAAAATGAATTTGTATTTTATTTCCAAATCATTGAATTACGTCCATTATATAGTAGCAACAGATACAGAGAATATGTGCTCCGACTGGGCCAAGAACCTGAAATCCATTGTTGAACAAAGGGATATGGAATCAATGATAATAAGAGCTGACTACAGGTAATGCATCAGGTGAGCTAATGAAAGTATAAAATAAAAGATGGACAGGTAGTTGCAAAGGTATTGATCGTTTATGACAGAGTTATGCAGAAATAAATATAAAATTAAATAAATTTAGCTGAAAAATTGGAATATCGGGAAATTAAAAGCTCAGCATAACTCTTTCTTGATACATGCATGTGTGTGTAATACAATAATTAATATACTTAATTCCTTGTTCATATATCATCATCATCATCGTTTAACGTCCGTTTTCCATGCTAGTATGGATTGGACGGTTCCACCGGGGTCTGGGAAGCCATGGAGGCTGCACCAGGCTCCAGTCTGATCTAGCAATGTTCTACAGCTGGATGCCCTTCCTAACACCATTTGAGCATGGCCATTGCCAGTACCATCTGACTGGCCCTTGTGCCGGTGGCACGTAAAAGCACCCACTACACTCTTGGAGTGGTAGGCGTTAGGAAGTGCATCCAGCTGTAGAAACTCTGCTAGATCAAGATTGGAGCCTGGTACAGCCATCTGGTTCACCAGTCCTCGGTCAAATCGTCCAACCCATGCTAGCATGGAAAGCAGACATTAAACGATGATGATGATGATGATGATATATATACACACACCCCAGGCTGTGTCCTCATCTTGAATCCATCACAGAGAATATCTGTTCAAGTGTTGTGTCAAAAATACAAAGTTGTCTCTGTAAAGCAGACACAACCGTCTCATTCTACCCAGATTCAATGGTGGCTTTAGGGGTTTCAAAGGTTGATAATAAAACAAGGACCAGTCAAAGACTTGGGATTGATTAAATTCGCTGACATTTTTGATTTTGTTAATTTGAGGGGTTTTTTTATTTGAGAGTTTGGTAGAATTGGAAGACATTAGTTCTGTAAATGTTTAGTTTGGACAACTTACAAACAGTTACACATGGAATATTCTACAAATAAAATCAAAAGAATATTACCAGCATACAGTGGAACTGAGAAAAGGAAACTATACAAGTAGTTTTGTAATTTTTTTACTTGAACTGAATGTAGTTAAGGTTAAAATGCAAATCTCTCTATATATACAAAGCTGAAGTTGTCTGTGTACGGCAGGTTTGGTAGCCTTCAACTAACACCATCTCCTCCGAGACCCTGCGGCGTAAGTTGACCAAAATTGAGAGTATAATAGAAGAAGGCTTGCTCTTCATTCCGTAGAAGATAAAATTCAAATCGGACCATGTTAACACCAAAAATTATTTACATTAAAAAGATACTTTTTTTCTTTGAAAATCCCTATTTTTATTACGATTTTTTTACTGCTGTGTCGCCATTTTTCAGTGTATTTCAACCAGAAAAATGTTCACTTAAAGAGAATAACAAGCTACATAATGCAAGAGTTTTACTTTTCAAAAATTCCAATTCTAAAGGGTCGAAACAAACCCGAACAACGCCAGGCGATACTGCTAGTATATGGATAAAATCAAGTTGATGATCTTTTGGTAAGGAAATAAAAAGAGTTATCTGCTTTTCAGAATAATTTATCAAAGTAATCTACCTCATGAGCAAGAGCAAGCCCTTTGTCTTGGCCATAGGATGGTGGCATCATTAAGCTATTGAAGCTCATGTATTTTACTACTAAAATCAATATGCTAGCCAAGTTCAGCAATTCCATGGCTTAGACAATTAAAAAGTGGACTTCCTACATAAGTCACTTCACTGACCATTTCAGTGCCATTGAAAATTCTCAAGAGGAACATAATTGTTGCTTAAACTAATGAAAGTAGCTCACTAAATAGGTCTTGTAATTAACCATGAAAATCAGTTTATTTGGTATCAAGGTTCCCTATTCTTCGTTACGAAATTTCTTACCACTTACTTCAGCCTTATTCAACTTGTGTAGAATTTCTCTTGACTATTCCTCCTTTGTCAGATATTAAAATTTCTAAAATTTAAAGCGAGTTCTTTAACTTAATATTTTCAGGAAATATTCTCATCTTTTTATAAAGAATTATTTCTTTAACAAAATGCAACTCATTTCCTCTAACATCCCATGAAGTAAATGTTTTTGAATCAATAAATTATAATATCACAAGATCTCTCTTTTGGCTAGTATCAACAATGATGAAGCATTCCAAATAAAAAAAAGATGCAATTGAGTTAGGCACTGGTGCAACCATTAGTGAAGCTAACCAACTGGTGCTTCCATTCTTTCATACCCTTTGAATTAAGAAATTTATAAGTATACAGTAGAAAAAAAAATCAGTTTCAACTGAAAGCAGTCAGAAGATGGAATTTCAGTTTCTGAGGAAAACGTTTGTCAATATTGGCTGATATAGAGAGATTTTGCTTCATATTTGGCACTCTTTTACTCTTTTTTTTTTTTTATTTTACTTGTTTCAGTCATTTGACTGTGGCCATGCTGGAGCACCGCCTTTAGTCGAGCAAATCGACCCTGGGACTTATTCTTTGTAAGCCCAGTACTTATTCTATCGGTCTCTTTTGCTGAACCACTAAGTGACGGGGACGTAAACACACCAGCATCGGTTGTCAAACAATGCTAGGGGGACAAACACAGACACACATATATATATATATATATACATATATACGACGGGCTTCTTTCAGTTTCTGTCTACCAAATCCATTCACAAGGCTTTGGTCGGCCCAAGGCTATAGTAGAAGACACTTGCCCAAGATGCCATGCAGCGGGACTGAACCCAGAACCATGTGGTTGGTAAGCAAGCTACTTACCACACAGCCACTCCTGTGCCTATACAGTAGAAAAAAAATCAGTTTCAACTGAAAGCAGTCAGAAAATGGAATTCCAGTTTCTGAGGAAAACGTTTATCAATTGTGGCTGATATAGAGAGATTTTTGCTTCCTATTTGGCACTGCTAAACATTCGAAAATAAGGAAAGTTTTAAAATGGAAATGTTAGGGTATTCTTTGAAAATTCCCCATCAACCTGGTTCCCAAAATGTCACTGCAGATTGCATTAGTTCCATTATCTTTGATCATTACTATTATGCCAATATAGAAACAATACCACAATCAACTACAAAAGCCAGGAATCATCATCATCATCATCATCGTTTAACGTCCGTTTTCCATGCTAGCATGGGTTGGATGGATAATAAGAGCACAGCAGGGATCGCCACCACCCCCTGCCGGAGCCTCATGGAGCTTTAGGTGTTTTCGCTCAATAAACACTCACAACGCCCAGTCTGGGAATCGAAACCGCGATCCTACGACCGCGAGTCCACTGCCCTAACCACCGGGTCATTGCGCCTCCAATAAAATGACAAACTTCATTCTGTTGAAAGGAGGCTATCATCCATGCAGAATCGAAAATTTCCCAGGAAATATGTTAATAACTGTTCAATTTGGTCACATTTCTGTAATGCAAACAATGAATTCCTCAAGACAACTAAGCACTTCAAAAGATTTATCAAGGATTTCAAAGGGCTTCTTCCAACAAAAAAACCAAACAAGAATTTTATATCTTATATCTTTTATTTGTTTCAGTCACCAGAGTGCAGCCATGCTGGAGCACTGCCATGAAGAATTTTAGTTGAACAAATCAAACCTAGTTAGATTTTTTAAAGTCTCTTTTGCCTTGCCAAACCACTAAGTTATAGGGATATAAACACACCAACACCAGTTGCTAAGTGGTGGTAGGGACACACACACACACACACACACACATAAATATATACAATGGCCTTCTTTCAGTTTCTTATTTCTTTATTGCCCACAAGGGGCTAAACATAGAGGGGACAAACAAGGACAGACAAAGGGATTAAGTAGATTACATCAACCCAGTGCGTAACTGGTTCTTAATTTATCGACCCCGAAAGGATGAAAGGCAAAGTCGACCTCGCCAGAATTTGAACTCAGAACTTAACGGTAGATGAAATACTGCTAAGCATTTCGCCCAACATGCTAACGATTCTGCCAGCTCACCGCCTTTCAGTTTCTGTCTACCAAATCCATTCACAAGTTCCGAGGCTATAGTAGAAGACTCCTCCCCACAGTGAGACTGAACCTAGAACCATATGGTTGTGAAGCAAGTTTCTTAGTACACAGTCACACCCACACCTATGTTAATCCCAATGAATTTGCTTTGCTTTTGTCTTTCCTTGCAAGGACCAAATACTTGAACCTTTAATTATGTCTGACCAATTTATTTTCTCTAATTGGCTGCCCTATTTCATCCATTCTCTGAGCCAGCCTTCACACTTCCCCAAAATGGATGGTTTTGTTATCCAAGCATAACACTGTCGATAGTTTTGGTATATCCTACAATCTACAAGAGAATGGGATGTGTTTTCAGAGAAATGGTAATGTTTGGAGAGATTTAACCCTTTAGCATTTAAGCCAGCCAAAACCGGCCTAAAATATTCTATTTATTTTAGATTCAAACCAGCTTGATCATGCCTTTCACACCCACTCTACAATGTCATTGTAAAAATAAACAATCACATCGCTGAAATTTGAAAGCTATGAGATAATGCAGGATTAATTTGAGACATTGTGAATAGATAAGTTTTACATTTGACAGAGTAATCTGAATACTAAAGGATTAACTGTTGTTAGCCGAAAATGTCTTGCCAATCATATGGGAATTGGTGGCACCTGATATACAGCATTTCATTCAAACTCTCCTCTACAACTCTACCAACAACACACAATCATCATCGCCACCATCGTCATTGTCATTTAATGTCCACTTCCATGCTGGCATGGGTTCGATGGTTCGACTGGGGACTGGCAAGCCAGAAGGCTGCACTAGGATCCAATCTGATCTGGCAGTGTTTCTACAGTTGCATGCCCTTCCTAATGCTAACCACTCTGAGAGTGTAGTGGGTGCTTTTACATGCCACTGGCACGAAGGCCAGTCAGGCAGTACTGGCATCAGCCACACTTGAATGGTGCTTTTTAAGTGCCAAACGCACGAGGCCCAGTCAGGCAGCACTGGCATTGACCATGCTCGAATGGTGCTTTTTATGTGCCACCAGCATGGGTGCCAATCAGGTGGCACTGTCATCAGCCACAACAACAACTATTTTTTCAATTTTACTCAAAGAATGTCATCAGGGACACCCTTACTCCATCTGCTAGCAGACTCTGCAGAAACAGTGGAATTGGAAAGGATTATACAAAATGCAAAGTCAATGATAGATCCTGTAGAATTAATTGAAGCCAAAACTAAGAAGGATTTAGTTTGCAAAGCTTTCAAGCCTACTACGCATGTCCTCTTCAGTCACAGCCCACGTTTCACTGCTGTGAAGCATGGCAGTTCGCACACATGCATTGTACAAATTACCTTTCACTATGAGCAAGAGGCCCTTTGTCACCAGTAGGGGTAGAAGCTTTCTAAACTTTCTTATTCTAGTGGTAACACTCTCTGATCATCCACCACCACTACTAATTTGGTCACCTAGGTAGCGGAAGCTATCAACTACTTCTAGTTTCTTCCCCCGTCATGTGATGGAATCTGTTTTCTGAGTATCTGTGGTGTTTATTGCCCCTGTGCACATGAAAGCTATCTTCCGGTTAATCTTCCTTTGATGTTGCTGCACCTCTTATGTGTCCATAGATTACACTGGGTACATCTTTCCATATATTATTAGCAAAATATTTTGAGTGGCTGTGTAGTAAGTAGCTTACTTACCAACCACATGGTTCCAGGTTCAGTCCCACTGTGTGGCACCTTGCGCAAGTGTCTTCTACTATAGTCTTGGGCCAACCAAAGCCTTGTGAGTGGATTTAGTAGACAGAAACTGAAAGAAGCCCATCGTGTGTGTGTGTGTGTGTGTGTGTTCGTCCCTCCCCAACAATGCTTGACATGCGATGCTGGTGTGTTTACGTCCCTGTAACATAGTGGTTCGGCAAAAAGAGACCGATAGAATAAGTACTAGGCTTACAAAGAATAAGTCCTGGGGTCGATTTGCTCAACTAAAAGGTGGTGCTCCAGCATGGCCACAGTCAAATTACTGAAACAAGTAAAATAATATAAGAATTAAAGAATAAACTATTTTTCTGTTTTGTTTATATAATTATTATTATTATTATTATTATTTTCTTCCAGTTTCAGAAAACCAGTCTTAAGAGAATGCTCAGGCAAAGATTGTTTGGTAATGAAATCCAAATTCAATATATATATTTACTTCTTGTATTCTTTTCAAGATGGTCCTATTCTTTGAACCTTCTTGGAACAAACAACTCGGTTTCAAAGTTCCTAATTCTATCGAAACAAAGAGGAATTTGTTACTTTGTCAAAGACAGTACTCACCACATTGGTTTTGATTTTACCATCCTCTGACAGAGTGCTTTGTTTGGCAATTTTCAAATCCGACACAGGGTAGACTACACCCGTTATGACACAAAGAACTTCATGAGATTTCTTCTTCATTCGCTTTACAATGCAATTGTCAAAGTCTATATACCTGGAACAAGAGAAAAAAAATTGGTTAGACACAACCAAATGGCTTTTGGAAATAGTTTCCTGGAAGAGTCTAAAGTGGGGAATATTGCTAAATATTTCACAGGATGGGAGGAGGGATGAAGGTAGGGGTTATGTGTTGATTCCAAGAAGAATACACATTGGTTTCTTCTTGCCTTCTCCATGTCCATGAATGGATTTGAGCTTAACACTGCAACAAGGAGCCTCTACATGGCTGCTTGACTTGCTAGAAATAGTAGCCAACTCTTCCTTAAAACAACCTTGTCAACTTTAAAAAAGGATAATATAGTCTAGGATAAAGCATACTGTTAGGAAAAAAAAAGACATGTTGATCATGGCTGGAATGCCTTTCACTGTGTATCTGCTTAATCAAGAGTAGCACTACTCTAAGCAACTTAATTCATATATATATATACACACACACACACACACACACATACATACATACATACAACAGTCTTCTTCCAGTTTCCATCTACCAAATCCATTCACAGGCTTTGGTCCACCCAAGGCTTTAGTAGAAGACACTCGCCCAAGGTGCCATACAGTAGGACTGAACCTGGACCCATGTGGTTGGGAAGCAAGCTTCTTACCACACAGCCACACAGTGTTAATTTAAAAGAATAAACAATTAAACAGCAGCGAACAGGCAGAATCATTAGCACGCCAGGCAAAATGCTTAGCCAGTATTTAGTCCGTCTTTGCATTCTGAGTTCAAATTCCGCTGAGGTCGACTTTACTTTAACGGCGGTGCATCAGCATAGCCGCAGCTCTGAGCTGAAACTACAGGAAAAAAAAAAAAAAGGCACGTCCACACATTGCGCCTAAATTTTTTTTTTTTTAATCAACACAATGAAAAATATAATAATTTAATTATATGAAATGGAATTTATGAGTCACTCATCTTTCCTTTATGCTAATGTCAATATATTGTTTCAATAATCCTTAATCTACAATGTTAACTTAAATCCTTTTGCTGAGGCAGTCACATAATTAGAGTTAATGATTAAATGCTGGATTGATTGTAATAAACCAGGTTTATGGGTCAACAGACAATCACAGCTCTTAACAAGGAAACCATCTTCTAACTTACCTTCTCTAGTTTTAAGCAACATGCCACCAAATCTATTTAAATTACTACCAACACCTTAAAGCTCCGATGTCTGGCAACAGACTTGGCAGACGCCCACAAGATTATCCATCATCTTTCCAACAACAACCTTGTCCACCTTTTTGAATTCCATTTGTCTGACACCCATGGACAGGCTTACAAAATCAAAAAAACAATACAGCACCCACGACTCTCAGAAACATTTTTTTCACACTCACTGGAGCATGGAGTAAACTGCCTACATTGGCTGATGGCTATCGGGACACTGCATCCTTCAAAACTTCCATGCTTCCTGAAATATTACCATCAGCACACCTTATGTCCTGCCTTTTTTTTTTTTTGAAACAACTCATTCACTGTTCAGTTCCTCTGTATTATTCCTATCTACTGTTCACACCCTTTTTGCCTACTTTTTTCTGAGGAATTGTAAAGCACCTGAGCACTGTATGCAATAAGTTCCATTATTATTTGGAGAGTATTGTAATTCACTTGAAGCATTGTATATTGTTTGTGAAATATAATGTGTCTTGAATGGCACAGCATTGCAGAGTGGGCCATAATAACTGTTATAAGGCGGCAAGCTGGCAGAATCGTTAGCATGCCAGGCAAAATGCTTAGCAGTATTTCGTCTGCCACTACGTTCTGAGTTCAAATTTCGCCGAGGTCGACTTTGCCTTTCATCCTTTCAGGGTCGATTAAATAAGCACCAGTTACACACTGGGGTCGATGTAACCGACTTAATCCATTTGTCTGTCCTTGTTTGTTCTCTCTGTGTTTAGGCCCTTGTGGGTAGTAAAGAAATAGGTATTTCGTCTGCCGTAACAATCCGAGTTCAAATTCCGCCGAGGTCGACTTTGCCTTTCATCCTTTCAGGGTCGAGTAAATAAGTACCAGTTACGCACTGGGGTCAATGTACTCGACAATCCCTTTGTCTGTCCTTGTTTGTCCCCTCTATGTTTAGCCGCCTGTGGGCAATAAAGAAATATATAATAACTGATTATAATTTAATTATCCATAGTCTGATATAATAATATTTTCAGAATATAAAAATTCCTTCTTCAGATATCGCTAGGAATTGATTGAGTCACTGCTATAATCAGTTTTCCAACAGTGAAGGAGTTTCATGAGACCACTGCAAAGACACTTCCAGAAAAAAAAAAACTTCAGTAACCATTGGAAAACCGATTATAGCAGTGATTCAATCAATTCCTCAGTGATATCTAAAGAAGGAATATTTATATTCTGAAATAGTATTATTATATGAGACTATGGATAATTAAATTATAACAATTATTATAGTCCACTCTGCATTGTTGTGCCATTCAAGGCACATATTTCATTATTATTATTATTATTATTATCATTATTATTTCATACTATCACAATTTCTGATAATCTCTTTCCTAGTGACCCAACAGAGCTAAAGCTGCATCTGAAAGACCAGTATTCTTCCTGAGAGACAGAAAATATTTCAGCTCTGACCAGGTTCTGAGTCTCTACAAAACTCAAGTATGACCCACAATTGAGTACACTTTTCCCATCAAGGATGCTGCTGCTGCTACTACTACACACACACATCCAAAACAGTAATGTAAAGAAGCTCATTTAACTCAGCAGTTCTCAACCTTTCTCGCACCATGGCCTGGTTTCATGCAAGACAATTTTTCCATGGACCCAGAGATCACACACATCACAAAACACATAACAAAACAAAAACAATATATAACATAATATATAATTTAATTATCACATATATGCTTGGGAAGGCTTGTTGAGTCAAGTAAAACCAATATCATAGCTGTGGTCAGTGCCCCCAGAACTGTCCCTCGTGACAGTGGCACATAAAAAGCACCATCCGAATGTGGTCGGTGCCAGTACCCACCTGACTGGCTCCCATGCCAGTGGCATGTAAAAAGCACCCACTACATTCTCAGAGTGGTTGGCATTAGGAAAGGCATCCAGCTGTAGAAACATTGCCAGATCAGATTGGAGCCTGGTGCAGCTGCTGGCTCTCTAGACCTTAGTCAAACCGTCAAACCCATGCCAGCATGGAAATTAGACATTAAACAATGATGATGATGATGATGATAAAGCATATATAATACAAAAACACCCGACAGATTGTGATAACAAAATAGAAATAAAAATTTTTTAATCTATTCTATTTATTTACTACCCACAAGGGGCTACACACAGGGGATAAACAAGGACAGACAAACGGATTAAGTCGATTATATCGACCCCAGTGCATAACTGGTACTTAACTTATCGACCCCAAAACGATGAAAGGAAAAGTCGACCTTGGTGGAATTTGAACTCAGAATGTAGCGGCAGACGAAATACCGCTCAGCATTTTGACCAGCATGCTAACGTTTCTGCCAGCTTGCCGCCTTAAATTTTTTAATCTATTCTTTCAATGTGTCCTGATACCAAATGATCCACAACCTAGTAATTGGTGACCCCAGATTTAATTGTTTCAAAAAGAGTCATCCATTAAAACGTTACAACCTCAATTTGCAATTTGCGGTCATCATCATTAGACTGTACCATGTTAATTTCTACTTGATTGTTCCACCGTTAACATTCAATACTCTCTCTTTTACTCTTACTAGTTTCAGTCATTTGACTGCGGCCATGCTGGAGCACCGCCTTTTTAATCGAGCAACTCGACCCCGGGACTTATTCTTTTGTAAGCCCAGTACTTTTTCTATCGGTCTCTTTTGCCGAACCGCTAAGTAACGGGGACGTAAACACACCAGCATCGGTTGTCAAGCAATGCTAAGGGGACAAACACAGACACACAAACAAACACATGCATATATATACATATATACGATGGGCTTCTTTCAGTTTCCGTCTATCAAATCCACTCACAAGGCTTTGGTCGGCCTGAGGCTATAGTAGAAGACACTTGCCCAAGGTGCCACGCAGTGGGACTGAACCCGGAATCATGTGGTTGGTAAACAAGCTACTTACCACACAGCCACTCCTGCGCCTTTAACTTTTTAGCATTTAAATCAATCACATCAGGCCAAAATATTCTTCTTCTTTTATGTAGAATCTGGCTAGATCTGGCCTCTCGCACCTACCCTAATAAGTCATTGTAAGAAATTAAACAATCACATCGTCAAACTCTTGAAGCAACAAAATAATTCCAGATTAATTCAAAACAATGAGGATAAGGATTACATTTGACAGAATAACCTGAATGCCAAAAGACTGAGTCAAAGGCTTTAAGGGGTGACCCCAAGGATTTGTCAAGAGTTTGGGGATAATTTTATGTTTTTCAGTAGAAGTAAAATGCAGCTCCCTAAAATTAGGGAGTGATTCATTTCCATCAACTTGTTGGGAATAGTTCAATTCTCACCGTAAACATAGTTTTGAGAGGATCTGCTCCACTAGGTCCTAAATACACCACATGCATAGGCAAGTGCATACAGCTATCCCTAGGGCTCAGCAAGTTAACCCTTTAGTTACCATATTTCTGTCAACATATGCTGCCGTTGTTTCAATTAGTTTTTAACCCTTTTGCTACCAACCCAGCAGAAACCACCTCTGGCTCTGAGTACAAATGTCTTGTTTTCATAAGTTTTGAATTAAAATCTTCCACCAAATCTTAGTCACAATTTATGTTCCTAACACTAGCTGAATGATAACTAAGTTATTTTACTAAATTCTTTGCTATATCTAAAATTAATTGAAAGAAACACTGAGCATCTCAACAGAAATGTGGTAACAAAATGGTTAAAATATATAACAGATACACAATTCTTAACCCTTTTGATACCAACCTGCCTGAAATTGACTGAGTACAAATATCTTGTTTACAAGTTTTGAATTAAAATCTTCCATCAAACCTTAGTCACGCTTTATGTTCCTAACACTAGCTGAATGATAACTAAGTTATTTTACTAAATTCTTTGTTATATTTAAAATTAATTGAAAGAAACACAGAGCATCTCAACAGAAATGTGGTCAGAAAAGGGTTAAAATAAACAAGAATTTATTAAAATAACTTTCTCGTTATTAAGCTGGGGTCTGGAACAAATTAACATAAAATTTTAATGGAAGGTTATAACTGAGACCACTTTTAAACAGTAAATTTATGTCAAAGAACCTGGGCCAGTCTCAGGTGAGTTGGTAGCAAAAGGGTTGATATGCTCATTCATATACTGGGACTAATTAAATCGACTGAATCTTTCATTTACAAAAATAAAGCTCTTGACACAAACATTTCTAAACTCAATTTGTAAGCAAACAAGGTGTCTCTATGTTAATTTAAAACAATAATGGTGCTCCAGCATGGCCTTGCTATGATGGCTAAAACACATTAACAAATAAACTAATGAAGCTTCTAACCATGTTTAATTAGCAGATAATTAGCTTTCATTCGAAAGCATAACTTTTAGCTATTGGCCTAATCTAAGAATAGAAAGATTCCATAAAGAGTAGGAATGGCAGAGTAGTTCGGATGCTTGCTTGGCAACCAAGTGATTTCAGGTTCAATCTCACTGTGTGGCATCTTGGGGAAATGTCTCCTACTATAGCCCAGAGCCAACCAATGTCTTGAGAATGAATTTGATAGAAACTGTAGGAAGCCCATCATATATAGACTGACAGACAAAAAGATAGGTAGATGGATGGATGGATTTGGACAGATAAGTAGCTAGGCTCTGCGCGCGTGCGTGCGTGCGTGCGTGCGTGCGTGCATGTGAAAAATTTTGACACAAGGCCCGTAATTTCTGGAGAGGGGAAGAGGTCCAGTCAATTAGACTGACCCCAGCACACGACTGATACCTTTACCAACCCTGAGAGGACAAAAAGGCAAAGTTGACCTGAGAACATAAAAGACACACAAAATGCCATTAACCAAACGATTCTTCCAACTTTTCACCTTTGCTTTGATAAATAACGAATGGTGTTTGCATTCTTTGTTGACATCCTGATAGGTTTCTTGGTGTCTACAGAAACCTATGGAACAAAATATCCCTTACTTGGAAAACAGGTGAGGGTTAGTGACAGCAAATGCACCCAGCCATAAAACCATGACTCAGATACATTCGTATCCAAACCCATGCTAACATGGGATGGTGGAAATTCCAGACTGTCACACAATATTTGGTTTCTTTCATTCTTTAAGAATTGATACCAAGAATGGTGGCATGTAAAAAGCCATTGTGCTGGTGTCACATGAAAATATGCACTTATGCTGGAGCCACTTAAAAGGCATCCATGGAGGCACCACATAAGAGGCACTTGTGCTGGAACCACATAAAAAGGCACTTGTGTGCTGGCACCATGTATAAAGCACCCATGCTGGCTCCATGCAAAAGACCACCTATATGCTGGTTCCATGTAAAAAGCACCCATGCTGCCCCCATGAAAATATGCACTTATGCTGGATCCACATAAAAGGCACCCATGTAGGCACCACATAAGAGGACACCCATGCTGGCATCACGCAAAAGATCACCTGAGCTGGTGCCATATGAAAGGCACCCATGCTAGTGTCACGTAAAAAATAACCATGTTGGCACCATGTAAAATGCACCCGGTACACTCTTGTAAAGTGTTTGGCACTAAGAAGGACATCCAGCAGCAAAAACCCTGCCAAAACAGACAGCTGGAGCCTGGTGCAGCCCTCTGGCTTGCCAGCTCCTGTCAAACATTCCAACTCATGCCAGCATGGAAGACAAATATTAAATGATGATGACGATGATGACAACGACGAAGATGATGACACCAGCAAGAAATTGAAATTAACTTGATATTCTTTATTCTTTTATTCTTTCATTTGTTTCAGTCATCTGACTACGGCCATGCTGGAGCACTGCCTTTAGCTGAACAAATCAACCCCAGAACTTACTCTTTGTAAGCCTAGTACTTATTCTTTTGGTCTCTTTTGCTGAACTGCTAAGTTACAGGGGCGTAAACACACCAGCATCGGTTATCAAGTGATGGTGGGGAGACTAACACAAACACACAAACATACATACATACACACATATATATATACAATGGGCTTCTTTCAGTTTCCACGTAACAAATCCACTCACAAGGCTTTGGTCAGCTCGAGGCTATAGTAGATGACATTAGCCCAAGGTGCAACTTCTGTGTCTGCTGTATTTGGCGACAGTGTCTGTATGGGATCTTTAATCACAATTCCAGTGTTCTCTATTAATCCTTTACTCTTTTTCTTGTTTCAGTCATTTGACTGTGGCCATGCTGGAGCATTGCCTTTAGTTGAGCAAATCGACCCCAGGTACTTATTCTATCGGTCTCTTTTGCCGAACCGCAAAGTTAACGGGCATGTAAACACACCACCATCGGTTGTCAAGCGATGTTGGAGGGACAAACATAAACACACACATACATACATATATATATATATACATATATACAACGGGCTTCTTTTAGTTTCCATGTAACAAATCCACTCACAAGGCTTTGGTCAGCTCGAGGCTATAGTAGATGACATTAGCCCAAGGTGCCACGCAGTGGGACTGAATCCGGAACCATGTGGTTGGTAAGCAAGCTACTTACCACACAGCCACTCCTGCTCTATGTTTACCTCCATAATATTTGTCCCTATACCTAGTTCAAAACACCGAAATTTTATTTAACTACCAACGAGTGTGATAAACAGAATTGAACTTTTGACTTTTCATAATCATTAGATAATTGGTCCAGTTGACCTTTTGGCAGCAAAAGAAAATAGTATTGACTTATTCGTGCCATTCTCAAAGCCATCGTCTGTAAATACAAGTGGAATGAAATAACTATATTGCAACATTCAGGAGCCAAAAAGAAAACATCTGCCTTTTATGAGTTCGTTAAAATAAGTTCGTTTGAGACAGAAATCACTTCAACAGAATATTTTACTGAATCAATCAACAAGAATGTGAGGTGATTCATTAACGATTCATTAACGATGCAGACAAAGATATTTCAAGTAAATAATGGCTACTAAAATAAATTTACCTAATCAATTTAATGAACAAAGTAAAACATTACTTTCTTATCTCCACACACACACACACACACAGATAGAGAGAGAGCAATAAATAAACTAAATTTCTAAATTTCATTCTCAAAACCAGATGACATTCTGCATTTCTTAAATACCATTCACTGTTTTTGCTATTTAATGAAAATGACATTAGAGATATTTTAATTATTAGCTGAAAGCGTTAATAGAAAAAACACAATTCACCATATACAGTTATTTAAGACTAATTAGCTGAGGTTAATTTATCAAGCTTAATAACCATTAAAACTTCAAGAAGCTAATTCAGCACCACTTTACAACAAAGCTTTCGGATTAACGTTTTTAGCTTCCATCTTTGTCTTTTAAACAAAAAGAAAGGCCACAAAGTGAATGAAAAGGGAGCTGGAAAAAAAGCATAGGGACAGCTGTTCGTATCTTTATCATCATTCCTTAAATGTGTCCTTGGTCAAGACATTCGATTTTTCTGTCTGCTTAACTTTTAAACCTTTCGTTACCAACCTGGCTGAAACCGGCTCTGGTTCTGAATACAAATGTCTTGTTTTCATAAGTTTTCAATTAAAATCTTCCACCAAACCTTAGTCACACTTTATGTTCCTAACACTAGCTTAATGATAACTAAGTTAGTTTACTAAATTCTTTGTTATATTTAAAATTAATTGAAAGAAATACAGAGCATCTCAAAATCAATACAGTAACGAAAGGGTTAATAAACACCAGAAACACAAAGAGTTCATTACTGTTGCTGAAAGAATGAGGAATGTTTTATTAGCTAGTAAGGCTGAGTTCAATTCTTCTGATGCCTACAGGTAGAAGTGGGATGAGTTCTTCTATTTTGGATTTGTCTTTTACTTGTTTTGGTCACAAGACTGTGGTCATGCTGGGGTACCACTCTGAAGCAATTTTTGTTAGAACAAATCAACCCCAGAATTTTTTTTTAAGCCTCACACTTATTCTATCTGTCTTTTTGGCCAAACCATTACTGTTACAGGAACATAAACACATCAACACCAGTTGTCAAGGTAGGGGGCCAAACATAGATACGACACACACACACACACACACACAAAGGTATGCTTACACACATATACATACATATATATGTATCATCATCATCATCATCATCATCATCATCGTATATATGTATGTATATATATATATATCTGGTTACACCCCTGGCTTGTAAAACCCTGGCCTGGTTACAAGCCAGGGGTGTAACCAGCCCACTTATGCGTACCTTCCCTTCATTGGACACTGCTTGCGAAGACCTGTAGAGGCAAGTGAAATCGGAATCAAAATCAAATTCAATGACTGGCATCCGTGCTAATGGACCACTAAGAGCACCATCCAGGCGTGATCGTTGCCCAGAGCAGCTAACTGGCGTTTGTTCCAGTGGCACGTAAAAAGCACTATTCGAGTGTGATCGCTACCAGCGTCGCCTTACTGGCACTTGTGCCGGTGTGCAGGTGACACATAAAAAAAAACATGATTTTCCGTGACTGTTGCCAGTACCACCTAACTGGCCCTTGTGCCAGTGGCACGTAAAAAGCACCCACTACACTCTCAGAGTGGTTGGCGTTAGGAAGGGCATCCAGCTGTAGAAACACTGCCAAATCAAGATTGGAGCCTGGTGAAGCCATCTGGTTCGCCTGTCCTCAGTCAAATCGTCCAACCCATGCTAGCATGGAAAGTGGACGTTAAATGATGATGATGATGATATATATGGCCGCGGCCTTCGGGCTAAAACATTTTTAAGGATTTAAGGATTTATATATAAAAATGAGTAAATATTAAAATGGATATTCATATAAATATTATTATTATTATTATTATTATTATTAGCAGCAAGTATATAAATAATTAATAATAATAATAACAATAATATTAGTGGCCAGCAAGCAATAATGCCATTAATTGGCTAATCAATAAGATTTTATAATTAATAAATAATTATGATAGAGGGCACACACAAAGTTCCAGCTTGCGAGAAATAAGAGTTAAAATACTCAAAGACGCCACCAAACTCACTGAAGATCATGAGTTTGGTGGCCTGTTTGAGTATTTTAACTCTTATTTCTAGCAAGCTGTAACTTTATGTACCCTCTATCATAATTATTTATTAATTATAAAATTTTATATATATATACGACGGGCTTCTTTCAGTTTCCATCAACCAACTCCACGAATGTGGGCTGGCGAACCAGATGGTTGCACCAGGCTCCAGTCTTGATCTGGCAGAGTTTCTACAGCTGGATGCCCTTCATAACGCCAACCACTCCGAGAGTGTAATGGGTGCTTTTACATGCTACTGGCACGGGGGCCAGTCAGGTGGTACTGGCAATGACCTTGCTCGAATCTTTTTACACATGCCACCAGCACAGGTGCCAGTAAGGCGATGCTGGTAACGATCACGCTCGAATGGTACCCTTTTACGTGCCACCAGCACGGAAGCCAGTTGGCTGCTCTGGCAACGATCACGCTCGGATGGTGCTCTTGGCACCCTACTAGCATGGGCACAAGTACCAATAAGGCGACGCTGGTAACGATCACACTCGAATAGTGCCTTTTATGTACCACTGGCATGGAAGTCAGTTATATATATTCGTGAGTGTGTGTGTGTGTGTGTGTGCACATGCATGTTTGTGTTTGTCCCCCACCACTGCTCAATGACTGGTGTTGGTGTGTTTACATCCCTCTAACTTAGCAATTAAGAGAAATAAAGCCAACAGAAAAAAGTTCCAGGCTTTAAAAAAATAAATAAACAACAATAGGCGCAGGAGTGGCTGTGTGGTAAGTAGCTTGCTAACCAACCAAATGGTTCTGGGTTCAGTCCCACTGCGTGGAATCTTGGGCAAGTGTCTTCTGCTATAGCCCCGGGCTGACCAATGCCTTGTCAGTGGATTTGGTAGACGGAAACTGAAAGAAGCCTGTCGTATATATTTATATATATATATGTGTGTGTGTGTATGTGTTTGTGTTTGTCCCCCTAGCATTGCTTGACAACCAATGCTGGTGTGTTTACGTCCCCGTAACTTAGCGGTTCGGCAAAAGAGACCAATAGAATAAGTACTGGGCTTACAAAGAATAAGTCCCGGGGTTGATTTGCTCAACTAAAGGCGGTACTCCAGCATGGCTGCAGTCAAATGACTGAAACAAGTAAGAGAGTAAAGAGTAACTGGGGCCGATTTATTCAATGTAAAATTCTTCAAACCCGTGCCCCAGTATGGCCGCAGTCTATTGACTGAAATGAGCAAAAGACGACAGGCATTCATCCGACGACAGGCACCTATGCCTACCCCCCTTTGCTTGCGAAGACCTGTTGGGGCAAGTGAAATCGAAATCAGAATCAAAATTGAACTAATCCTATGACTGGCACCTGGCAGATGCCAGGACCCCTGGACTGGAGATACGTAAAAAGCACTATCCGAATCGTGACCAATGCCAGCGCCGCCTCGACTGGCTTCCGCATTGGTGGCACGTAAAAAGCACCATCCGAATCGTGGCCGAAGCCAGTGCCGCCTCGACTGGTTTCCATGCAGGTGGCACGTAAAATGCACCAATCCGACCGTGGCCGATGCTAGCCTCACCTGGCTCCAGTGCAGGTGGCACGTAAAAAGCACCCACTACACTCATGGAGTGGTTGGCATTAGGAAGGGCGTCCAGCTGTAGAAACATTGCTAGATAAGACCGGAGCCTGGTGCAGCCTTCTGGCTTCCCAGATCCCCGGTCGAACCGTCCAACCCATACTATCATGGAGAACGGACGTTAAACGATGATGATGATGATGATTATTATTAAAGTTTTTCTGTTCAAAAGCACAAAAGTGGGTAAACAGAAATAACTATTTCCAAGAATTAAACCAAGACAGCAGTTTCTGGGAAACACACAAAAGATTTTCCTAGAAACCAGAAACTTATTACCTACCCTAAGATATTTGCTTTTAAAAAGAAATATATTATGTAATGCATTTCCACTTTTCTGCATAACTTCAATTTAATTTCATATTAAATAACACAGCTATACAAAGCATAAAAATAAATGGAAGGTGACCCACTTTTCATCATAAATCTTGTTCAAGGCTAATCAAAGGTAGACAGTGGCAACAACACAACACGGGGTGGTGATCCTGGATGGCACCAAAAAACTAATTAGTGTCTCGTTAGCTTCAACTTTCGATTCTAAAGCCTCTTAGCAGTTCGGCAAAAGAGACCAATAGAATAAGTACTGGGCTTACAAAGAATAAGTCCCGGGGTTGATTTGCTCGACTAAAGGCGGTGCTCCAGCATGGCTGCAGTCAAATGACTGAAACAAGTAAGAGAGTAAAGAGTAACTGGGGCCGATTTATTCAATGTAAAATTCTTCAAACCCGTGCCCCAGTATGGCCGCAGTCTATTGACTGAAATGAGCAAAAGACAACAGGCATTCATCCGACGACAGGCACCTATGCCTACCCCCCTTTGCTTGCGAAGACCTGTTGGGGCAAGTGAAATCGAAATCAGAATCGAAATTGAACTAATCCTATGACTGGCACCTGGCAGATGCCAGGACCCCTGGACTGGAGATACGTAAAAAGCACTATCCGAATCGTGACTGATGCCAGCGCCGCCTCGACTGGCTTCCGTGTCGGTGGCATGTAAAAAGCACCATCCGAATCGTGGCCGAAGCCAGTGCCGCCTCGACTGGTTTCCATGCAGGTGGCACGTAAAATGCACCAATCCGACCGTGGCCGATGCCAGCCTCACCTGGCTCCAGTGCAGGTGGCACGTAAAAAGAACCCACTACACTCATGGAGTGGTTGGCGTTAGGAAGGGCGTCCAGCTGTAGAAACATTGCTAGATAAGACCGGAGCCTGGTGCAACCTTCTGGCTTCCCAGATCCCCGGTCAAACCGTCTAACCCATACTATCATGGAGAACGGACGTTAAACGATGATGATGATGATGATTATTATTAAAGTTTTTCTGTTCAAAAGCACAAAAGTGGGTAAACAGAAATAACTATTTCCAAGAATTAAACCAAGACAGCAGTTTCTGGGAAACACACAAAAGATTTTCCTAGAAACCAGAAACTTATTACCTACCCTAAGATATTTGCTTTTAAAAAGAAATATATTATGTAATGCATTTCCACTTTTCTGCATAACTTCAATTTAATTTCATATTAAATAACACAGCTATACAAAGCATAAAAATAAATGGAAGGTGACCCACTTTTCATCATAAATCTTGTTCAAGGCTAATCAAAGGTAGACAGTGGCAACAACACAACACGGGGTGGTGATCCTGGATGGCACCAAAAAACTAATTAGTGTCTCGTTAGCTTCAACTTTCGATTCTAAAGCCTCTGCTAAATATAGTTTAAAGATAAGTTCAACTTTATTAACTGTGACAGTAAACAACTAAGATCTAAGGTGTTACATAATCATCATCATCATCATCGTTTAACGTCCATTTTCCGTGCTAGCACGGTTTGGACGGTTCGACCAGGGTCTGGGAAGCCAGGAGGCTGCACCAGGCTCCAGTCTGATCTGGCAGTGTTTCTACAGCTGGATGCCCTTCCTAATGCCAACCACTCCATGAGTGTAGTGGGTGCTTTTTACATGCCACCGGCACAGGTGCCAGGTGGGTCTGGCATCGGCCAAGATTGGTTGGTGCTTTTTATGTGCCACCGGCACAGAAGCCAGTCTAGGCGGCGCTGGCATCGGCCACGTTCGGATGGTGCTTTTTACGTGCCACCGACACAGGTATCACAACTACAATTTCCATTTGATATTTATTTTGATGTTAATGTACTTGACTCAATAGGTCTCCTCAAGCACAGGGTCTCATGAGGAATTATTTACATTTGACGGATATTTGTCCTTATCTTGTTTGTTGTTAACACAATGTTTTGGCTGATATACCCTCCAGGTGTCTTGGGGAAATTTCGAACCTGGGTTCTCATTCCTAAGGTAGTCCTGTTTTGTCCCTTTATGTTCTAATTAATTTTTGTCAGCCCTTGTGGCCAATAAAAGAATTAATTATTATTATTATTATTCTGACTGCTTGTAATTGAACTCAGAAACTTGGGGTTAGTAGCTAGCGCTCTTAACCACTATGCCATATGCCAAAGTGCCATAGAACCAAGTGGTTGAGAACCAAAACTTCTTACCACACAGGAAGGCCTGTGCCTATGTTGAGATTAACCATTCTATAATGCTAACCATTACACACTTTCTCCCTGGAACACATGACACCCATCACACTGTCTCTTGCCACCAATCATGCTACAAATAACTACCACTTACATAAGGGCTTACTCACTTTCTCCCACTCTCACCACCCCCACTACCATCTGTAATTTCTTTCTCTCACTCCTACCCCCACCCCCACCACCTTCTGTAATTACTCTCTCTTGTGACACTCTCTCATCACAGTAGCCCTTTTGTCGCTTCTACCACACTGTCTCTCTCCCATTTCTCCCTCCTTCCACACAGTCACCCCAAACACTATCTGTCCCCTCATACTCTCTCTTCTTTCTACACCCCCACCCCACTTCGGTTCATCTTCTGTAGTCACCCACTCTCCATACCAATTTCTTAGTCATGTTGCTCCAAATTGACACAATTTGTTTTGCAGGGTACAAAGTAACTTTAGCAGTGCAGAGGATAAAACGCACTCAATACCCTCCATAAAGTAATCAGCAAGCAAGCAGAGAGGTTGTTTGTTCCTTCTCAAGCCATGCCTGGCTCATAAGGGCCAGTTTCCTAGTTTCCTTGGCTTATAGGTTCCCCACCTGAACGGGACACCAGTCCGTCGCAGGTGTGCTGCAAGATGCAGGAAGAAAGAGTGAGAGAAAGTTGTGGCGAAAGAGTCAGCAGAAGTTCGCCATTACCTTCTGCTGGAGCAATGTGGAGCTTAGGTGTTTCGCTTATAAACACACACATTGCCCGGTCTGAGATTCGAACCCGCGATCCCTTGACCGCGAGTCTGCTGCTCTAACCACTAGGCCATGTGCCTCCACAGAGTACAGTGGGGGTTCATCCCCCCACCGCCAGAGCCTTGTGGGGCTTAGGTGTTTTTGCTCAATAAACACTCACAATGCCCAGTCTGGGTATTGAAACCGCGGTCTTACAACTGCGAGTCTGTTGCCCTAACCATTGGGCCTCCACAGAGAGGTTGAGAGGACCTATTGATCCTGTCTTGTTAAAAACACAACCACCTCTCTAGTGTTGGTGCCATGGTCAAATATACTTGGTAGACTCTAATCCTTTAGCATTCGGATTATTCTTGTAGCTTCAAGACTTCAATGGTGTATTTGTATATTTTTAGAATGACATTGTAGAGTAGGTGTGAGAGGTGGGACCTGGTCAGTTTTAACACAAAACAGGGAGAATATGGCTGGATACAGCCAGATTAAATGCTAAAGGGGTTGATACGAAGAAGGATAATGAGGCACAGGAATTATATCACATCATTATCATCATTGTTTAACGTCTGCTTTCCATGTTGGTATTGGTTGGATGATTTGGTTGAAAACTATAAAGCTAGGGAACTGCATCAGATTCCAATCCAATTTGGCAAGGTTTACCAATTTGGCAATGAAGCATAAATAAAACATGGCCCTCCAACACATGTAGGAGAGCAGAAATTCCATATAAGAACTGACTTGGGCCAGGACAATCCATCCTGTTCATGCCAGAATGGAAAGCAGACGTCAAAAAATGATGATAATGATTTCAAATAATACATTATGAAACAGGGTTTCAAATTTTCATATGTCAAGAAATGACAGCTGCATTCTAATAATAATAATAATAATGAAATTATTGTATACAGTGCTCAGGTGCACCACAACTTGTCAAAAAGTGCGTATAAAGTATATGCAGTAATGTACAAATGTCTGGGAAGTGAACAGTGTATCTTTATTGACCTGAAAACAAATGTTTATGATTTATGGGGGGATTATTTGGGGCAAGTCAAATAAGCAGAACCTACTCGTCTGTAAACTACACTTATCAAAGGATTTAAAGTCAGAATTTGAAGCTAAAAAGACCCCAGTCAGTTTTATTAGGCTTAGGGGAAGGTACAAAACAGAATTTATTCATATTCCATATTTTTCAGCCTTGGGTAAACATTGATTGAGTAGACATATAATTAAAAGTTTGTTAGTAATAACGAGCCTGTTTAGTATTTTAGGCATTGTATACCTAGGACTATCTTTTATTTTTTACTTGTTTCAGTTATTAGACTGTGACCATGCTGGGGCACCGCCTTGAAAAATTTTAGTCAGACAAATCGACCCTGATGTAAGCAGACCAACATTGGTTGTCAAGTGGTGGAGGGGAAGGAGGGACAAACAGACAGACACATTCTTTTCTTCTTTTACTTGTTTCAGGCATTTAACTGCGGCCATGCTGCAGCATGACCTTGAAGGGTTTCAGTCGAACAAATCGACATCAGGACATTTTCTTTTTTCAATGCCTTGTACTTATTCTATCAGTCTCTTTTGCCAAATTGCTAAGTTATGGGAACGTAAACACACCAACACCAGCCGTCAAGTGGTGAATGGGTGGAGGGGAAACCACAGACACAAAGACACGCACACACACACACATCCATTCAGTCCATTCTGTAAAATGGTTGGTGCTAGGAAGGGCATCCAACTGTATAAACCCTGCTAAAACAGACCCAGAAGTCTGGTGCAGTCTTCTTGCCCAGCCAGCTCCAGTTAAACCATCCAACCCATGACAGCATGGAAAATAGATGTTAAATGATGATGATGATGATATATTGAGATTAAATAATTTGGTCATTTACAAGCGGAAACAACGGAAGTCTTTTCCAAATATGATGATTCTGTTCCATCACACATTCTGTGGCAAAAGGCAGAATTTATTCAAGCATGATTTCATGTTTAATCACATGAGGAACTGATTTGACCTCAAAGACAATAAACTAGTTTCCGCACTTCAGAAGGCACAACTATTTTGATTCTAAAATTCCCAAGATGGACAATGTTCCAAGTTCAACAATTAAGTATTAATTAAACAAAACATGCTGGCAAACTAAAGATAAAACAATTAATCTCCCAAGATCAATATTTCCTTTAAGCTATATATCCTCCTCCTCATTATCATCATCATTTAACGTCTGTTGTCCATGCTGGCATGAGTTGGACAGTTTGACCTGGCCGGGCAAGCTGGAAGGCTGTACCAGACTCCAGTCTGATTTGGCATGGTTTTCTATGGCTGGATGCCCATCCTAATGCCAACCACTCTGAGAGTGTATTGGATGCTTTTATGTGCCACTAGCATAGGTGCCATTTTCGTGACACCAGGGTGCATTTATGTGCCACCAGCACGGTTGCCAATTTGTGTGACACGGGTATCTGCCACAACTCTGATTTTGCCTCTGTGAGGCCCAACACTTGAGAGGAATGTGTCTAAATCAGTGGTTATCAAGGTTCCACGTAAAAAGCACTGATGCTGGTGCCACATACAAAGCATTGGTAACGGTGCCATGTATAAAACACCCTGTACACTCTACAAAGTGGATAACATTAGGAAGGGCATCCAGTCGTAGAAACCTTGCCAAAATAGACAATTGGAACCTGGTGAGGCTCTTGACCTAGCCAGCTTCAGCCAAACCATCCAACCCATGCCAGCATGGAAAACGGATGTTGAACGAAGATAATGATGACAACGATGATGATGATAATATTCACAGAGTAGGGAGAAAATGGGTTTTAGATACACACAGTCAGGGTTACTATACTCACACACACTTGTTTAATTGAACTAAATTCACTAATCTAAGGAATGTGAACTTTATAATATATATAAGACAAGATTTTCGGCCTGACCTCCTAAGAATATACATTGATAAGATAAACCTAATTATTTCAGGTGTAACATAATTTTACGAAGCTTTTGTACCAACTGATCATAGAGAGATAGCTTTAATACAAAACATAAAACATAATTTCTTTCATGTTGTATAACTCATTATTATTATTATTATAATCCAAGAATGAATATATCTTTCTGTCAGGTCTCTTTTGCATGAATTCTAAGACTGGAAGGGATTCAAATCATTGAGTTTTGTTTTGCTTTGCTTTGCTTTGTTTTGTCTTTTGTTGTAAGAGTTTCTTTAAATACAATGAATAAATATATTTCTGTAAAACATCGTTCTTCAATTGTGTCTGGAGAGAGTCATTCTCTTTTAGTGCCTTATTATTTAAAGAAAAAGAAATTATAAGTACAGACTACATGGTAAGACGTCTGCTTCCCAACCACATGGTTCCAGGTTCAATCCCACTGCATGGCACCTTGGGCAAGTGTCTTTTACTATAGCATTGGGCAGACCAGAGCCTTGTGAGTCGATTTGGCAGATGGAAACTGAAAGAAGCCAGTCATGTGTGTGTGGAGGCGCAATGGCCCAGTGGTTAGGGCTGTGGACTCGCGGTCATAGGTCATCATCGTCGTTGTTTAATGTCTGCTTTGCATGCTGGCATGGGTTGGACGGTTTGACTGAGGACTGGCAAGCCAGAAGGCTGCACCGAGCTCCAATCTAATCTGGCAAAGTTTCTACAGCTGGATGCCTTTCCTAATGCCAACCACCCCGAGAATGTAGTAGGTGCTTTTACATGCCACCGGCATGAGGGCCAGTCAGGCAGTTCTGGCATCGACCATGCTCAAATGGTGCTTTTTATGTGCCACCTGCACAGGAGTCAGTCCAGCGGCACTGGCAACAACCACACTTGAATGTCGTTTTACACGTGCCACCAGTACATGTGCCAGTAAGGTGACACTATCCATAATATGTTAGAACGGAGCCTTGTGACTCAGTCATCCACCATTAACACTCTGTAATAAGTTGAGCATCCAAAACAGTTTTTACAAGGTGAGTAAGACAGTTTCTGGACCATTCTAGAAAGCAATCATATCACAGCTCCATGTTGATTTGTTGATCATGTGAAACTGACCGAATATCAGTACTTTTTAAGATATATTCTTTTATTCCTTTTTTTTTCTGTTTCAGTCATTTGACTGTGGCAATGCTGGAGCACCACCTTTAGTCGAGCAAATCAACTCCAGGACTTATTCTTTGTAAGCCTAGTACTTATTCTATCGGCCTCTTTTGCTGAATTGCTAGGTTACAGGGATGTAAACACACCAACATCAGTTGACGAGCAATGGTGGGGGGGACAAACACAGACACACAAACACACATACATATATATATACATATGATGATGGGCTTCTTTCAGTTTCAGTTTCCGTCTACCAAATCCACTCACTTTGGTAAGCCCAAGGCTACAGCAGAAGACACTTGCCCAAGGTGCCACGCAATGGGACTGAACCCAGAACCATGTGGTTGGTAAGCAAGCTACATAATACACAGCCACTCTTCCACCTATATCAGAGCTCTTTAAAATTAAAAATAAGAATGATAAAAGAAACTTTACAAAAGCTTTAAATATGTAAGTCTTTATTCATCATCAAACTTAAAAAAAAAAACGTGATGAGGTCATTGAAATAAAATTTCTTACAGCAAGTCACACGCTTCCATTCTTGCCATTCAGACAGTTCCGGACATTTATGCAGACAACTCCAGGTTCTCAGACAGACCCATTCTGAACATTCACACAATGTCTGATAAGAGACTTCTACAGAAACGGTGCAATTTTCCTTCTCTTCCCATTCAGCAATTATTAATATCGTTCATCGTACATAGACATTATGTCTTTACTTTTTTATTCTTTTATTTGTTTCAGTCATTTGACTGCGGCCATGCTGGAGCACCACCTTTTAGTCAAACAAATCGCCCCCCCCCCTGGAACTTATTCTTTGTAAGCTTAGTACTTATTCTATCGGTCTCTTTTGCCAAACTGCTAAGTTATAGGGACGTAAACACACCAGCATCGGTTGTCAAGCGATGGTAGATGGACAAACACAGACACAAATAACAAACACAGACAGACAGGCAGACAGGCAGGAAGACAGATAGGCAGGCAGGCAGGAAGACAGGCAGGCAGGCAAGCAGACAGGCAGGCAGATAAAGATAGAGTTATAGATATATATATATATATATATATGACGGGCTTCTTTCAGTTTCCGTCTACCAAATCCACTCACAAGGCTTTGGTCGGCCTGAGGCTATAGTAGAAGACACTTACCCAAGGTGCCATGCGGTGGGACTGAACCTGGGACCATGTGGTTGGTAAGCAAGCTTCTTATCTCACAGCCACTCCTGCGCCTATGTCTGGCAATAAATATTTCACTTAAATGTCTGTGAGTTTGCCTTAGTTATCATTCTCGCTGCCAACAATGACCCCCCCCCCATGTACACTACACAATGTTAATACAGCCAACCACTTTGGCAATGGCAATGCATAGTTCTTGAGTATGTCTTCATTGGTCAGCTTAACTGCAGTAACAATCAGACATTGTGACAGTATCAAACATGAACATCATTTAACATCTGCTTTCCCTGCTGACATGGGTTGGACAGTTTGACGGGAGCTGATAAGACCAGTAGCTGCACCGGACTCCAACTGTCTGCTTTGGAATGGTTTCTATGGTCGGATGCCCTCCCTAATGTCATCCACATTACAGAGTGTGTACTGGGTTGTTTTCATGTGGCACCAACACCAACAGGGTCACCAAGTACCTTGCAAAACAAAAAACCCTCACCTGGGAGGGGCAAGAAATATCAAGTGGGTAGGGCTTTGTGCTAGCTGAGAGATTTAAGGGATAGCGGAAACTGATATAAGTGTCATGCTGTAGAGTAGAAACATGGATGCCCCAGTTGGAAAACAAAGGAAATTGAATTGGAGAGTAAAAGATATTTAACTCTAGCTGGCTCAGACCACTGAGCTATAAATAGATACAATGATGTGGTTCACGTCATTCTCGTGATCTACAGGTGAAACATGTATTTGATATGCATTTAAGGCTATGATAGACTGGTGTTCCTATGGAAAAAGAAAAGTTTCAGAACTACTTGAAGATCTCCAACTCAACAGAATTGCAATCTCTCCAGTTGATAATGGAGAAAATGGAGTGGAAAATTAAGCTTAAGATAATTTCACATTCACTCTATGGCTTATCTTTTATTTGCTTCAGTCATTGGACTGTGGCCATGCTGGGGCACCACCTTGAAGAGTTTGTTCCAATGGTTCTCGACCAGGGTCCAATACAACCTTTAGAGATGCACATAACCCTTGAGAGTCTATATAAAATTTTGCTGTTAAAATTTATCAGCAACAAATTGGTTTATACAATAATCCCTCGCCATATCGCGGTTTATTATTTAAGCTTACATCGATCCCTCAGTGGTGTTGTTTTGCATTTATAACAAAATAAATATGTACAAATTATTAAAACAATTTTAAAATAAATACAGTACAGTACTGTTTGTAATTTGCAGAATTTCACCTATCGCAGGAGGTTTTGGAATGTAATACCCACGACAGTCGAAGGTACTGTGTATATATATATATCATCATCATCATCATTTAACGTCCGTTTTCCATGCTAGCATGGGTTGGACGGTTTAACTGGGGTCTGGGAGGCCAGGAGGCTGCGCCAGGCTCCAGTCTGATCAGGCAGTGTTTCTACAGCTGGATGCCCTTCCTAATGCCAACCACTCTGTGAGTGTAATGGGTGCATTTTACATGCCACTGGCACAAGTGTCAGGGGAGGCTGGCATGCCACTGGCACAGGGGCCAGAGGAGGCTGTGTATGTGTGTATATATATATATATATATTATATATATATATATACATATACACACACACACACATACACTGTAACCCCTCCAAGGGTTACAGTAGAAGACTCTTGCCCAAGGTGCCACACAGTGGGACTGAACCCAGAACCCTGTGACTGCGAAAAAATCTTCTTCCCACAGCCACACTTGTGCCCCAATGTATGTCTTATACAACGATAAATGTCACAATAATTCCATATTTGTTGTTGGCATCATGTCAGATTGTCTGACAGCTGCCAGTAAAAGAAATAAACGCAAAGTTCATTTTAGGCATTTTTTTCTCTCATTTTACTGCTTTGTCCAGGGTGGAGGTCTGAGGTATCACCCCTGACCCCATTGTTTTTAAATAAGGTAATAAAAACAAATAGATATTTCTGTAAAAGCTGGTTCTTCAAAGAAAATTCCATAAAGATTTGTAAAAGAATAAATAACAATGTTTGCATAATTCATAAATTAAGAAATAGATGGAGGTGTGTAAGTGGGGTAAGAAGCTTGCTTCCCAACCACATGGTTCTGGGTTCAGTCCCACTCTGTGACATCTTGGGTAAGCATCTACTATAGCATCGGGCTGACCAAAGCCTTGAGTAGATTTGGTAGATGGAGAACTGAAAGAAGTTCCTCGTGTATGTGTGTGTGTGTGTGTGTGTGAGTGTGTGTGTGTGTGTTTATCCTCCACCACTGCCTGACAACCAGTGTTGGTTTGTTTACATCCTTATAACCTAGCAGTTTGGTAAAAGAAACTGACGGAATAGGTGCTAGGCTTAAACAAAATGTACTAGGCTCAATTTATTGGACTAAAATTCTTCAAGGTGATGCCCCAGTATGGCCACAGAGCAATAACTGAAACACATAAAAGATAATACAGATATTTTTTCTATAAAATGATGGCTTTCTTCATCACAAATAACTTTAATACTGTTCTATATTTTTGAGATGAGGAATTATGTACATTATTTACCATGGTAGTAGAGGCGCATGGCTTAGTGGTTAGGGTGTCAGCATCATGATCATAAGATTGTGGTTTTGATTCCTGGACCGGGCGATGCGTTGTGTTCTTGAACAAAACACTTCATTTCACGTTGCTCCAGTCCACTCAGCTAGCAAAAATGAGTAATGCTGCGATGGACTGGCGTCTCGTCCAGCTGGGGAACACATACACCATTGAAACTGGGAAACCGGGCCCATGAGCCTGGCTAGGCTTTAAAAGGGCGCATTTATTTTTATTATTATTTACCATGGTAAATAATGGATAGGTGTTCTCATCTGGTTTGTTGTTATCACAACATTTCGGCTGATCGAATCCAACCCCTTTATTTGACTAATGGGCTACTCTGTTCTCATTCCTAAGGTATTCTTGTTTAGCTTATGTTATTTTTGCTGTTGATATTATTCTTGAAGTCCTTGCCTGGAACTGAACTCAGAATCCGAGGGTGAGTAGCCCGCGTTCTTAAACATCAGCAACATACCTTAGGAATGAGAAAAGTGTACCCCATTAGTCGAATAAAGGGTTCGTTTCGAAATTCCACCCGAACGCCTGATGAAGGGTAGAGAGTACATCGGCCAAAACGTTGTGGTAACAGCAAACAAGGTGAGAACACCTGCTGTCCATCTATGGTAAATAATGTACAAATAACTTTGACATGGTTGTGATGAGGCTGGAAGCAAACTAAAGACCAGCACTGGACAAATGGAAACATATGAAAGCATTCTAAGTCTCAATCAAAAGAAATTATCATTGCAAATACCTTTTCCCAAGGAAACCATTATCTTGTGCAGATTATCAAAGTTCATGCTTATATTTTTGAGATGAGGAATTATGTACATCATTTACCATGCCGCCATTCTCTCCAACTACTTCCTTCTGGTCAATTCAACATGTGCAACCATTAATCCAGATACATTTTTTTTTCTCTCTGTTTTTATTCTATTTTTATATCTTTCTCCACTCTCTCCATCTTTTCTCTCCTCATTGCTTTCTGATAAAGAGCCTATGCTCGAAACATCAAAGACTCTTCCATTTGTTCTGAGAAAATACACTTTGTTTGTTGTTTCTTCAACTATCTCTGTCGTTTGTACTTTTGAACCATATATAAGCATCAGCCTTTTAAATGTCAGAATTTTGGTCTAATTGTCCAATTGATGCTAGCTTTCCATACCAACATTGGTTGGATGATCAGATTGCATCCAATGAGTCAGAGAACAATGTCGTGCTCCAGTACCTCAGTTTCCACATGGTTTCTACAGATGGACGCCCTTCCTAATGCCACCCACTTTACAGAGTGCACTGGAGGAGATTATTCTACAGTGCCAGCACAAGAGAAGTTAATACAGTTCTATATTTAAGAGATGAGGAATTATGTACATGATTTACATTTGATGAATATTTGTCCTCATCTTGTTTGTTGTTAACACAACATTTCAGCTGATATACCCCCTAGCCTTCATCAGGTGTCTTGAAGAAATTTCGAACCTAGGTCCTCATTCCTAAGGTATTTTTCAATATTATTATTATTGGCAGAAATGTTAGCACACTGGGTGAAATGCCTAGCAGTATTTCATCTGCCATTACGTTCTGAGTTCAAATTCCCCCAAGGTCGATTTTGCCTTTCATCCTTTCGGAGTCGATTAAATAAGTACCAGTTAATCACTGGGGTCGATGTAATCGACTTAATCCCCTTGTCTGTCCCCTCTATGTTTATCCTCCTGTGGGTAATAAAGAAATAAATTATTATTATTATTCAGGTCACTGCCTTGAATCAAACTCAGAATCTTGGAGTTAGTAGCCCATGCTCTTAGCCACTACGCCATATGCCATATACCATAATAATATCGAAAAATACATTAGTAATGAGAACCCAAGTTCGAAATTTCCCCAAGACACCTGATGAAGGCTGGAGAGTATATCAGCCAAAACGTTGTGTTAACAACAAACAAGATGAGGACAAATATCCGTCAAATGTAAATAATGTGCAAGTGAAGTTGTCTTACAGCTCATATAACAAACACAGCCCCTTGCTTGAGAGCAGGGGGACAGAAGACAGAGGGGTTGCATTAACCTATCAAATGCCAAATCTTTTTGTCAGTATTTTTTGGCTTCGCCAGGTGTCTTAAAAGTTAAAATAATGTATAGTATTTAAATTTTCTTCATATGTGAATTATTTTGGAAATTATGATAAATTTTTCGAAAAGTTCCAAATGGGGATTGCTGAAAAAAAAGGATATTTATCCTTTTGTATTCAATTGCAATAATAAACATTTTAGTTTTTTTTTAAAGTACAATACCAAATGCGAATGTGGAGGAAATATCAATGAATGATATAGATGGGAAATGAAGAAAAAAAAACGTTTTCAGGTCAATCAATATTTTTTGTAGTTCAAAAATTACAATTTATGACATAAAATGTCTAGAATTAACCAGAATGTCTAGAATTAACCAGAGCAAATAATGACAAATTTTAATTACTAAATATTGTTAAACACACCTCTGCAAATGCAATGTCCATAATCAATTCACTTTAAATACAACGACCAACCGGCAGTGAGACTGTTTTTAGCAGATCCCCAAATGGGGCTCATGGCAGGCAATGGGTTAAACAATATGTTGAACGGTTAGGGTATGATGAGAGGATTAAGGACAGGTTTGCTGTGGAACAGATTAATGGCTACTTCACATTTTACATGGATATGTTGGGGGAGGACGGTTGGAGTGGTGACACAAAGAGGGACAAATCTGGTGATGATGAAGAGCCAGAACATAATGACAAGATGACAAACCCAAGAAAGTGAAGAGAAGAGAGTAAGGGAGCAGAAGAATCAGCCAAAGTGGGAGAGGTTACGAGAGTGTGTGGGAGAGGGTGTGAGAGACAAATATGAGTGTAGGGAGGAGGTGATCAGATGAGAAGGAGGAGGTGAATAATGAAGAGGGAAAGGGGTAATTCATGGTAAATATGGGTGTACACTGACACTGCACATGCAGAACAGCATGTTTGCTTCGGTCCTTTGTACTTTTCACAAACCCTCTTCAAGTGTGACACACATCTCTCTGTCATGTAACATTGTAGTTCACAGACATCAGACAAACTTTTACATCCTCCATCACTGCAAATTAGGTCACCTAGGTTACAGGGAATATGTACTGCCTCTGGGGACCATCTTCGGTAATTTAGAGCATCTGTTTCATGTGCACTCTTAAAGTTTATTGTCCCAACACTGTCAGCCACACCCAAAACCCTTTCCCTATCAACTTGCTCATTATTCCATTACCAACCCAGCTGAAACCAACCCCAGCTCTGGAGTACAAATGTTTTGTTTTCATAAGTTTTTAATTTTAAAATCTTCCACCAAACCTTATATTTAAAATTAATTGAAAGAAACACTGAGCATCTCAATAGAAATATGGTAAAAAAAAGAATCTATAATAGAGAAACAATTCTTAACCCTTTCATTACAAACCTGCCTGAAACTGGTTCTAGCTCTGAGTACAAATGTCTTATTTTCATAAGTTCTGAATTAAAATCTTCCACCAAACCTTAGTCACAATTTATGTTCCTAACACTAGCTGAATGGTAACTAAGTTATTTTACTAAATTCTTTGTTATATTTAAAATCAATTGAAAGAAACACAGAGCATCTCAATAGAAATATGGTAAAAAAAAAGAATCTATAATAGAGAAACAATTCTTAACCCTTTCATTACCAACCTGGCTGAAACCAACCCTGGCTCTGAGTGCAATTCTTCATTTGTTATGACTGTTTTCAAAAAGTTCCTTTCTTCCTCAACAGAATCCAAGAGATCCAGCACAGCTGAAAGCCAATCTTCATTTTTGAGATGATCACACCCTACCTCCAAGCACTGCTACAAACAACGAGAGGGAGTGAGACCATTATCACTCAGCGTGTGCATGCATGACAGAGTTCAAGGCCAATCTGTGCCAAACGGCTTCATTCTGCATACTTTAGCTCTGTTACCATAGCAGCAGTCTCAATACTTTTTGACCAGCCCTTCGGTAGGTTAAGAAGTACAAACAGGGAAATAGAATTCTATGTGCAAAGCATTATGGGTAATATATTTATTGTTTAGCTGTAAAGCTAAAAAATGTGGCTCAAGTGACTATTTATCATCACCACCATCATCGTCATCACCATCATCCCCATCATCATCACCATCATCACCATTCATCATCATCATCACCATCATCATCACCATCATCACTATCATCATCTCCATCATCACCACCAACACCATCATCATTGTCATCATGGTCGTCGTCATCTTCATCACCACCACCAACATCACCAATGTCATCATCATCATCACCATCATCGTCATCTTCACCGTCATTGTCATCATCATCGTTGTCATCATCATCACCATCATTGTCATCATCATCATCATCATCATCATCACTGTCATCACCCTCATTTAATGTCCACTTTTCCATACTTGCATGGATTGGATAGGATTCATTGGGACGGATATTCCACTGCTGGATGCCCTTCCTATTTGCTGACTCTCACCTCTTTCCGGGTGAGGGTCAGCATCTCCCATAGCCAGCCATGTTTTTTCCATGGAAGACAACAAACAAGCATTGCTTGTATGATGGTGATGCTTCTTGACAATCATTGGACGACATAATACCACTCACAGCTCAAAACTTCCACAGACCACAAATATAAACACGGACACACAAAATATCTATCTTTTAACTTTTATTTTTTTTACTTGTCTCAGTCAATACATTGTGGTCATGCTGGGGCACCACCTCGAAGAATTTTAATACATACTTTTTGTAAGCTTGGTACTTATTCTATCAGTCTCTATTTGTCAAACTGCTAAGTTACGGAGATGTAAACACGCCAACACCGGTCGCCAAGCAGTGTTGGGGGGGACAATCACAAACACAAAAGCAAACGCATATATATATATATATATATATATATATATATATATATAATGGGCTTCTTTCAATTTCCATTTACCAAATCCACACACAAGGCTTTTATTGGTCTGAGGCTATAGCAGAAGACTCTTGGCCAAGGTGTCATGCAGTGGGACTGAACTAGGAACCATGTGGTTGGTAAGCAAACTTCTTTCCACTCTGCCATGCCTGAGCATCTACACATACATATTGTGTTGAGTCAAAAGTTTTGCAATATTTCTGATAAATTATTTGCTTTATAATAATAATAATAATAATAATAATGAGATTATTGTGTATAGTGCTCAGATGCATTACAACTCATCAAAGGTGTATGTACAGTACATAGGATTATGTAGAAATGTCAGGAAAGTGAACAGTGTAGGAGTCATGATATACATGTATGTGTGCATGCGTATGGAGTGGGGTGAATATCGGGTGTAGTGTTAGCGAATTTCAGGAAGCATGGAGGTTCATCAAGTTACAACAAAAGCAGTCTAGCATCCAAAGTAGGGTCCATCACATTGCATCGCCTGAAGCGACCTTTCAGTCAATTCTTTGATTCCCAGGTTGATACCAGTTCTTGTCCATCAAGGTTCCAACTCTTCTTGGTTGATGAAGCATCCCGAGTGCAAGAAGTGAGCCATGGAATGGAACCAATAATAATCCGAGGGAGATGGTTTTCCACAACCCTGACAGGCATAAGCAATGGTTAAGGAAAGGCCAGCATCTGGAATCTGTTGCTAAATATGGCGGGGGGGGGGTTCCGAATGCAAGGGGGTGCGCAGCGTCGGATGGAATTATGAAGGGGTGATTCATTATGAGTTTAGTTGAACCATTGATGCCAACCTGTACTCTGAACAGCTGGAGCAGACATATGCCATTGTGCGGCATTGGTTAACAGAGAGCAAGCTCTTCTATAGCAAGACAACACAAGACCTCAAGGTACCTGGAATAAACCCCAGGAATTTGATGGAATTGAACTGATGCTACACCCAACATCTAGTTCAGACCTAGCACCTCATCATCATCATCATCATCATTGTTTAATGTCCGCTTTCCATGCAAGCATTGGGTTGGACGATTTTGACTGAGGGCTGGCGAACCAGATGGCCGCACCAGGCTCCAATCTTGATCTGGCAGAGTTTCTACAGCTGGATGCCCTTCCTAACGCCAACCACTCCAAGAGTGTAGTGGGTGCTTTTTACATGCCACCGGCATGGGGTCAGTCAGGTGGTACTGGCAATGACCTCGCGCAAATCTTTTTCCACATGCCACCAGCACAGGTGCCAGTAAGGTGACATTGGTAACAATCCCACTCAAATGGTGTCCTTTTATGTGCCACCAGCACGGAGCCAGTTGACTGCTCTAGCAACGATCATGCTCAGATGGTGCTCTTGGCACCCTACTAGCATGGGCACAAGTGCCAGTAAGGCAATGCTGGTAACGATCACACTCGAATGGTGCCCTTTTATGTGCCACTGGCACAGAAGCTGGTTAGCCGCTCTGTCAACAATCACCCGCAGATTATTAATCGTTCCAATCCTGTGTTAGGTTGTGTGGTAAGAATTTTACTTCCCAACAACATGGCTGCAGGTTCAATACCACTGAGTGGTACCTTGGGCAAGTATCTTTTACTGTAGCTTCAGAGCAACCAATGCCTTGTGAGTGGATTTTCGTAGATGGAAACTAAAAGAAGTCTGTCACATGCGCCCATGTGTGTCTGTCTGTATGTTTCTGTGTTTGTGCTTGGCCCCCACCCCAACTCTTCACAACCAGTGTTGGTTTACTGAGTCCCCATAACTTTGCAGTTCAGAAAAAAAAAGAATCAGAAGTATCAGGCTTCAATTCATTTGACTAAAACCCTTCAATGTGGTGCTTCCATATGGCCGCAGTCCAATGACTGTAACAAGTAAAAGATAAAAGATGGCAAGTGCACATATATGTTTCAATGGTGGTAAGTGACTATGAAGTGAATTTTGTATGTTTTAATCTAATATATAATGACACTGATTACTTTTTCTCTGATACTTTCGTGTTGTAGCGGTGATTTGAAACCTAACCACTAGACACTCAGCCAGCCATCACAAGTGAACCAGCATAGTTTCATGTGATTGGTCTATAAATCGACCAATCAGTGTGAGGCTGTGGCATGATATGGTTTTCTCAATTGTTCTAGAATAAACCCTCTTATCTCCTATAAAAACCATTTGGTGCATTAGCTTAGGGCACAGACTACCAGTGGATCTCGGTCACCATGGAGATTTGTGCAAATGATTTGGTATCTTCTTGGACCAACAGCATGTTGTGACACAAATAGTTTTCTATAATTTCCGGCCAGTTTTTTCTTTCTCTCTCTCTCCCATTTGACAATTATTAATATTGTTCATTGTAAATAGCCAACAACAAATATCTTTATGTCCTGCAATAAATATTTGCATGTCTGCTTCAGTTATTATTCACACAGCCAATGTATTATATCTTTGTCGACCAACTCGAGTGACAACAAACACCCCAGGGAATATGTTATATCTTGTAGAGAAATAATTTTGTCTACTGTGCGTCAAATTTCTTTTAAACATTTCAATCCCAAAGAAATATTCCAAAATAATTTAGCTGTATTATTTACCAATTCCAAAGAGCTTCAAAAGCAGAGATTCTCTTCAAATAATAAAGCTGTAAAAAAAACTGTTCACTCTACAATTACTCTACATTTTCAGGAGAGGAGGCCAGTCGATTAGATTGACCCCAGTACACAACTGGTACTTTATTTATCGACCCTGAAAGGATGAAAGGCAAAGTCCATCTCAGATGAAATACCACTAAGCATTTTGCCCGGTATGCTAATGTTTCTGCCAGCTCACCACCTTACTATAATCTTTTCTACTCTAGGCACAAGGCTCGAAATTTTGGGGAAGGGGGCTAGTCGATTAGATTGACCCCAGTACACAACTGGTACTTAATCTATCGACCCTGAAAGGATGAAATGCAAACTCGACTTCGGCGAAATTTGAACTCAGAATGTAAAGACAAACAAAATACCACTAAGCATTTCGCCCAGCGTGCTAATGATTCTGCCAGCTCGCTGCCTTCCTATACTAATTCATATTGCATCCTCTTAAGATTTTGGTCTCCTTAAGTTGTGCATTGAAAAAGGTTGCTTTTAAACCACACAGGTCGGGGTTCAGTCCCACTGTGCAGCCCCATTGTGTGTCTTCTATAGTAGTCCCAAGCCAACCAATGTTTTTAGAATGAATTTGGGAGGAAGAGAAACTGCATGAAACCCACTGTAAAGTAACAATAAGATAGTTCATTCTTTCTATTCATGAATACTGTGGTTTGGTGTAGTATGTGTGTTCACTCATGGAGACATCATCATCATCATCACTTAATGTCCGTATTCCATGCTAGCATGGGTGGGACAGTACCACAAGAGTTGGCAATTGCAAGCTCCAAGTATGTAAGGAGAGGCCCTGTCAAGAATAGTCCATTTAATGTTGGGAAAATCATTTTGATGATCATGGAGTCCCCTGATGAAGTGAGACAGCAAGGTAGAGTTTCCCTATCCCTGAACCGGAAGGAGTGCATGTGCTGTGTATACCGTGCCTTAAAGTTATTGGTTGTCATACCTGTATAGTGTCTTGTGATGCCATCAGATGGTGTGAGAGTAGCTCCTTCGACAACAGTCTTTGAGAAGCAATATCCTTTCAGGGGACAGTTGGCAGAATTTTGGCAGTTGCAGATTGGGATGTGGGTCAGAGCTTAAGTAGGTGTGTATTTGTCCTTTGAAGTGATAGTACCTAAGCAGGAGTAGCTGACCCCAGGCATTGTGTGGATTTAAGAATTTGTATCTATGGGTTCAAGAGAAATGATGCTATAATAGAAAACACTTGCCCAAGGTGCTACGCAGTGAGACTGAACCTGGAACCATGTGGTTGGGAAGCAAGCTTCTTACCACACAGCCACATATGTGTATATAAGTTTTTGTGCCTGTCCGCACACGTGTGGATTTGTGTGTGTGTGTGTGTATTTACATTTGTACCTGTACATACATATATGTGTGCATGTTCCACTTTTGGTTTACCTCCCCACCCACCCCTTCCACAACAAAAGCAACACAATTAACCACTTTCCCAAAACATGCATATGTGTATGTTAATGTACCTATATTGAGAATGTGTGGCTGAAAATACACACACACAGACACACACACACACCACACACACACACATGTAAGTACACACAAATTTTTCCTTATTTGTTTGTTTATTTATTTAGTTACTTATTGAATGGCATAATGGGAAAACTATTTGGAAAATATGAATTATCCCCATGACATTGGAATTCTTTTTATAATTCATTCAAGAACTGTCCAGGGAAATAATATTATCGCTGGTATACAAATTCACAACTCCTCAATCAGTAACTAATTGGAAACTCTCAACCTTTGAGTCACTCTGTTGCTTCAGTTAAATATTAGTAAAAATACATAATATACTCATGCTTTGAATTCTATTTTTCCTATTTGCATCACCAAACCAATATATATATATATATATATATATATATATCATCGTCATTGTTGTTTAACGTCCACTTTCCATGCTGGCATGGGTTAGATGGTTTGACTGAGGACTGGCAAGCCAGGAGGCTGCACCAGGCTCCAAATTAATCTGGCAAGGTTTCAACAGCTGGATGCCCTTCCTAACGCCAACCACTCTGAGAGTGTAGTGGGTGCTTTTTATGTGCCACTGATATGGGAGCCAGTCAGGCGGCACTGGCATCAATTACGCTTAAATGGTGCTTTTTACATGCCACATATTTTAGGAAGTTGACCGTTATGGCTGGTCAGAGAGTGACCATTGGTTTCACACCTGAAAAGTGTTTAGTGGTACAGGAACTTATTCATGATGAGTGGTTTTAACCTCATTCAACTGGCCTACAAATACCCTGCAACCAGGTAACTAAAAGCATCTCAACACCAGGCAAAATTGCAATAAAATTGCTATTTAACTTCGTGGATGAATTTTTTTTTATCCCAACTGGAGTCAACAAGACAACAGAAAAATATCTTGGACCTGATGTTAAGAAACCATTTTAGCCACATCCAAAGTATAAACTCTTCTCTCTGACCACGATATGGTACTCCACAATCTTAGTTTCCAGCACAGCAAAGCCAGTAACTCTCGTCCAGCCACACCCATTTGATAATATCAATCTACACAAAGCAAACTGGGGAACAATCAGATTAAGATCTGTCACTTATCTGCTAAGTTGCTTCAATATCAGAGGAAATGTAAGTGAAGGGCCGAGTGATAAGTAACAGATCTTGTCTGATTGTTCCCATTGTTCAAAATACTCTCCAATGAAACTCACTAGCATAAATAGAAGTCGGCTCCCAAGAGAGAAAGAACAGTGGGGTAAACTGAGCCATAAAAGCAAAAAGATAGGCCTTAAAAGACTGAAAAATGATGGCAGCAGAGAATTGTATCAGGTGACCAGAAGAGAAGCTAAGAGACGGGTTTACAGAGCAAAGTGGGAAGCAGAAAGTAAGAGATCCTACAGTATGAGAATCGGAGGAATGAGGGTGTTCCGATTGCAAGACATCAAAGAGAATTGAGGTGTGGATGAGAAGCATGTGCAGACAATCATCATCATCATCATTTAACGTCCGCTTTCCATGCTAGCATGGGTTGGACGATTTGACTGAGGTCTGGCGAACCAAACTCCAATCTGATCTGGCAGAGTTTCTACAGCTGGATGCCCTTCCTAACGCCAACCACTCCGAGAGTGTAGTGGGTGCTTTTACATGCCACCGGCATGAGGGCCAGTTTGGTGGTACTGGCAACGGCCACACCCAAATGGTGGTTTTTATGTGCCACCTGCACAGGACCCAGTCCAGCGGCACTGGCGACGACCTCACTCAAATGTTTCACGTGCCACCAGCACAAGTGCTAGTAAGGCAACGTGGTAACAATCACGCTTGAATGGTGTGTTTAATGTGCCATCGGCATGAAGCATGGAAGTGTTTCTATAAAAAGCTGTTAAACATTGCGAATACTTGGGAGAAAGAAGGTTTTTCTAGTGTAGATCCAACAGCGGGACCAGTAATCCAAATTGATACCAGGATGATAGATAAAGCAATCAAGGATATGCAGACAGGTAAAGCTCCTGGTTCGTTAGGAATCACTGCTGAGATGCTTAAAATATCTGTCGGAGTAAGATACAGCCTTGTCACCTGTATAGCCAATTAGGTTGTACAGAGAGGTGTCATACCCAATGACTGGTGTAGCAGCATTACAGTTAGCTGTTACATGCGTAAGGGAGATGCCTCAGACAAAAGTAATCACAGAAGTATCAAATTGCTGGACCAGCTCAAGAAATTTACAGAAATTTATAGCTCAATTAATTAGGAACAGAATTAGCCAAGATGAGATGTAATCTGGTTTTGTGCCAGAGCGAAATGCTACTGATGCCATATTTCTAGTAAGACAACTGCAAGAGAAGTACCCAGCTAAAGCCATTGTACTTGGCATTCGTCAGCCTGAAGAAAGCCTTCAATAGAGTCCATCAGTCCATGATCTGGCAGTTTCTGAGGAAGCTAGGACTAGATGAATGGCTTGCTAGAGCCATGCAAGCCATATACTGGGACACTGTCGGTAAAATGAGAGTCGGCCACAATATAACAACAAATTTAGTGTACAGGTAGGAGTTCACCAGAGCTCAGTTCTCAGTCCACTCTTATTTATCATAGTCCTCCAGGCCACAACAGAGGAATTTAAGTAGGACTGCACTAGGGAGCTACTATATGCTGATAACTTCATTCTTAGCAGAATTTGTATCAGAATTGGAAGAGAAATTCCAGGTGTGAAAGCAAAACCTGGAATCAAAAGACTTTGAAGTTAACCTAGCAAGGACAAAAATTGTAATTAGCAAGAAAATGGACAGGACTCTCTTCCTGATAGGTAAATGGCTTTGCTCAATATGTACGACAGGTGTAGGCAAGAATTCCATCCAATGTACTTAGTGTAAGTTATGGCCATATAAGAGGTGCAGTGGAATCACAGGTAGGTTGATAGAGAAAGTAGTCTTTGTGTGTGTGGCAGATGTGCAAGAGCAATAAACACTAGGGACACACAGGAAATGCTCAGGAGATTCCCTAGAGGTATTAGTTTCTATTATCTAGATGGCTGAAATTCGATGACAGGCACGAGCACCATACGAGCGTGATTGTTGACAGAGCGGCTAACCGGCTTCCATGCCAGTGGCACATAAAAGCACCATTTGAGTGTGATCGTTACCAGTGTCGCCTTACTGGCACTTGTTCCCCGTGCTAGTAGGGTGCTAAGAGCACCATCCGAGCGTGATCGTTGCCAGAGCGGCTAACTGGCTTCCATGCGGATCATTACCAGCATCGCCTTACTGGCACCTGTGTCAGTGGCATGTGTAAAAAAGATTCAAGCGAGGTCATTGCCAGTACCACCTGACTGGCCCCCATGCCGGTGGCACATAAAAAGCACCCACTACACTCTCAGAGTGGTTGGCGTTAGGAAGGGCATCCAGCTGTAGAAACTCTGCCAGATCAAGATTGGAGCCTGGTGCAACCATCTGGTTCGCCAGCCCTCAGTTAAAATCATCCAACCCATGCTAGCATGGAAAGCGGACGTTAAACAATGATGATGAGGAGGAGGAGGAGGACATTCTGAAAGTAATGTTGCTACAATGAGAATAGGGTAGAGAAAGTTCAGAGAGCCATTACCTCTGGTAACAAAAGTGTCTCTCTCTCTCTCAAAGTGAAAGGCAGAATGTATCATGATTATATATAGACAGATATACTACATGGTAGTGTGAGACATGAGACCTGAATGCAATGGACATGTGAAGACTAGAGAGGAATTAAGGTAGTACTGTATTTATGCATGCTGTACATAGCTGGGTCCTACTTTCAATTTGCCTACATCAAGCATTCCCTTCCACATCTCATCGTCCTACCACCCATCCCTATATCACTCAACTAATCAGCTACTGTAATCACTCGAAGGGCAGAAAGACTAAAGTATGATGGGACAAAGGTAGGGACCTCATAATGGAGGAGATACATGGTTAGCCAACATTATGAAGGGGTGGTTGAGAGTAGGATAAAGAGAATGATGACAGGGTGTCATGGTACGAGAAGGGGGGTATAAGGGAGGGTATAGACTGTGTATGAGGAGGGAAGGAGAAGGCGGGTTATTTCATAAGAGTGGGGGAGGAGAGTGACAGATGGGGTTAGAGATGGGAAGGGATGGTCAGAGATATATTTAGGTAAGTGAGGTGAGAATGGTGGGTGGGGGCATAAATAGTAGATGTGAGAGGGTGTTGAGAACAGGAGCAGAAAAGGGGAGAGGTTAAAGATGAAGTATGTCAGCCCTAAAATGTATCTTGGAAGGGAAAGAGATTACTGAAGGCACAGGAAAGAGCTGATTGATGGGAAATAGTATGGATGGGATGATGATAGGGGTGAATAACTGGTAGTGCTCGAGTGATTACGCAATCATGAGTGCAACACCCTAAACACTAAACCATATATATATATATATATATATATGGCAAATGGAAGATGGAATATAAGAGAATTTATTATTAATCGCGATAGCTGTTTCGATGCATCTAGCATTGATTCCGTATGGGTGGGACACTCAACAACTGGTTCAGGGGCATCCGGTGGTGCAGATGTATCTCGTCGGGTGATAAATAAATAAATACAACTCGTTAAAATGACTGTTCCGCAATGTAACTTTCCGTTTTTTTAGAGAGAGGAGCAGTCAGACAGAGGAAATATCTTCATCTATATAGAAGATCAAAAATAAAATCACAGATGACAAAAAGAGAAATGAACACACAATCCAGCGAGAAAAGTATTAAAAATAACCATTAACAAATATGTGTTTCTTTATTGCCACAAGGGGCTAAACATAGAGGGGACAAACAAGGACAGACAAATGGATTAAGTCGATTACATCAACCCCAGTGCGTAACTGGTACTTAATTTATCGACCCCGAAAGGATAAAAGGCAAAGTCGACCTCAGCGGAATTTGAACTCAGAACGCAATGACAGACGCAATACCGCTAAGCATTTCGCCCGGTGTGTTAACGATTCTGCCAGCTCGCCGCCTTATCGTTAACAAATATGGATGTATAAACGCCCTCGGTCAAGCTGTATGGCGCGAGTACACTCGTTCATACGAGCATCCGCAAAAATGTGTGCATACGCACACGTGAGGTTTGGTGCACTCATGATCACAAAGCGAGTTAGCTGCCAACTTGATGTTTGCAAGAATGTGGAGGTTAAAAGTAAACTTAATTCATCAATACCTGAAAGTAAATTACATTAACGGTTACTCAAAATTCATTCTCACATAAGTGATGCAACAGTATTACAAGAAGGTTAACAGAGAAAGTAGTCTTTGTATGTGGCAGATGTGCAGGTACACGAAACACTAGGAATGTACAGAAAACATGACTCCCTCAAATGTCCAATGGGTATCCCTAGAAGTAGCAGACAGTTTCTGTTACTAAGGCCATCAAGTTAGCAGTGGAGGTGGTAGTTTTAAAAGTGTTACTGCTAAAATAAGGACAGGCTGGCCAAAGTTCAAAGAGCCTTTCTCTCAGAGTGAAAGGTATGATGTCTATGTACTGACAGCTCTGCTACATGGCAGTGAGACATGGGCTGCGAATGTAGAGGACATGCGAAGGCTTGAAAGAAAGCAAGCCAGCATTGCTCCATTGGATGGGTGATGTGAGTGTGCACGTACGACAGAGTGTAAGTGATTTAAGAGAAAAGCTGGGTATTCTGAGGTATCAGGTAATGTGTGCAAGAGAGAAGAGACTGTGCTGGTGTGGCCATGTGGTGTGTATTGGATGAGGATAGCTGCAATAAAAAGTGATGGCACATAAAAAGCACCCATTTCACTCTCAGAGTGGTTGGCATTAGGAAGGGCATCTAGATGTAGAAACCTTGCCAGATCAGATTGGAGTCTGGTGCAGCCCTCAGGCTCGCCAGCCCTCAGTCCAACCCATGCCTGCATGGAAAGCAGATGTTAAATGATCATCATCATCATCATCATCGTTTAACGTCCGTTTTTTCCATGCTAGCATGGGTTGGACGGTTCAACTGGGGTCTGGGAAGCCAGAAGGCTGCACCAGGCCCAGTCTGATCTGGCAGTGTTTCTACAGCTGGATGCCCTTCCTAACGCCAACCACTCTGTGAGTGTAGTGGGTGCTTTTTACATGCCACCTGGACAGGTGCCAGACGAGGCTGGCAAACGGCCACAATAGGATGGTGTTTTTTACGTGCCACCGGCACAACAGTTTGACTCAGTTCTATGTGACTGACAATATCAGAGGCTTGTAGAGCCAATGTATCTCATCAGGTATCATCATTATTCAACATCCGTTTTCCATGTTGGCATGGGTTGGACGGTTTGGCAGGAGCTGGCAAGGCTGGAGAACTGCCTGGATTCCGTACTCTGATTTGGCATGGTTTCTGTGGCTGGATGCTCTTCCTAGAGTGAACTGGGTATTTTTTATGTGGCACCAGCATGGCAGGTTTTATGTGACACCAACAAGGGCACTTTTACATGGCACCTTTATGTAACACCAGCACGGATGCTTTTATGTGGAACCAGCATGGGCACCTTTATATGGCACCAGCATTAGCACTCTTACGTGGAACCAGCATGAGCACCTTTATGTGGCACCAGCATGGGTACTTTTTTACGTGGCACAAGTATGGGTGCTTTTACGTGGCACCAGCATTAACAATCTTACGTGACACCAGCATGGGCACCTTCACATGGCACCAACACGGGCACTTTTATGTGGCACCAGCATGAGCACTTTTGTGTGGCACCTTTACGTGAGACCAGCATGGGCACTTTTAGGTGACACCAGCATGGGCGCTTTTAGGTAGAACTGGTACCAACACTTTTACATGGCACCAGCATCTAAATGGAAAAAGGTTCATTCAACAAACCTAAGGAACTATCAAACTGTTACTAAATTATATATAATGGCTGGCTGGCTTGATGGATGGAAGGATGGATGGATGGATGGATGGAGGGAGGGATTGGTGGTTGGATGGATGGTTGGCGAGCTGGCAGAAACTTTAGCACGCCGGGCAAAATGTTTAGCAGTATTTCGTCTGCCGCTACGTTCTGAGTTCAAATTCCGCCGAGGTCAACTTTGCCTTTCATCCTTTCGGGGTCGATTAAATAAGTACCAGTTACGCACTGGGATCGATATAATCAACTTAATCCGTTTGTCTGTCCTTGTTTGTCCCTTCTGTGTTTAGCCCCTTGTGGGTAGTAAAGAAATAGGTTGGCTTGATGGATGGGTGGATACTTGTAGCCAGATACCCCTTAACAAATATCATAGTCTGTAAAAAGTACATAATTTCAAGTTAAGAATAAACTGACAAATACTTAAAGTATGTTGTTTTTAATGCTGTCAATTATGAGTCACAATGTGTCATAAAGTACCATTGGTGTATGACCATATGGAAGGCTAAGTGGATAGATATAAAGTGGCCTGCTATTCAACTAATAACATAGCCTTTAAGTGGTTGTTAAACCTGCTAGAAACAACAGCTAAATCTGACTCAAATCATTCTCTACCACCTTAAAAAATATAGATACTCATTATAATACTGTGTGTGGAAACCTATTCCAAAAATCGGATGATTATGGCTTGTATGTCTTTTGGCCAATCTGAATGGACTTGGAGTAAAATAACACAACAGGTTGTCTGTTAGTCATTACCTTAGCTCGTGATGCACAGATGTTGCTGATTTGGTAACAACAGCTAGTTTTACGTGCAACAATTTCACTAATTGTTGGGAAGAAATGTTAGATTATCTGGGAGTTTTAGCTGCAAAAGATCTGAATCCTATCCAGAAGGTTTTAACCTTTATTCATTTAAATCAGGGGTGGGGAAACTTTAGAGTGGCAGGGAAAAATTTCCAAAGTAAAAGGGCCATAGGTGGACCACAAGTTCTAACTCTTATATATATCTATGTATAATTTGATATACATCAGTTTAACACATTAAATTAATGCATAACATCTTCATTAACGCCGCCACTGAATTTAGGATGTTTATATTACCTAAGAGGTATTCTATATTTTTCAGGTGTCAAGCTGGCAGAGTCGTTAGAACACTGGGCGAAATGCTTTGCGTTATTTCGTCTGCTGCTACGTTCTGAGTTCAAATTCCGCCGAGGTCGACTTTGCCTTTCATCCTTTCGGGGTCGATTAAATAAGTACCAGTTACGCACTGGGGTCGATATAATCGACTTAATCCGTTTGTCTGTCCTTCTATGTCTTCTCTGTGTTTAGCCCCTCTGTGAGTAGTAAAGAAATAGGTATTCTATATTTTTCAGCTAGAGTGTGGTTGAGTCTCAAGAGGGTGGTACAAACCTAGCAATATGTGTTTTATAGTGAAAACAAAATTTCCATTCAAATGGTAATTACCGGACGAGTTTCTGTTCGAGTCTGACTGGTTTAAGTTGTAGTGGAAACATGACCAATGTTGCAAATAGGAATAAGAGTATTCTATAAATTTCACAATTGGAAAACTTACTATATTTTGTACATACAAGTACATCAGCTTACAGGTGCAATAAAATGGGCTCGCAGGCACAATTGTGCCCGTGGGCAGGGATTTTCCCACCCCTGATTTTAAATTCATGAAACATGAATAAGCAGCCAACTCAAGAAGTACCTTTGGATCACAGGGTGACATGCCGTGCTTGAGGAGACCTACTGAGTCAAGTACATCAACATCAAAATGAAATCAAATCACAATCAAATGGAAATTGTAGTTGTGGTTCCCATGCTGGTGGCCCCTGTGCCAGTGACACATAAAAAAAGTACCTACTACACTCTCAGAGTGGTTGGCGTTAGAAAAGGAATCCAGCTGTAGAAACCTTGCCGGATCAGAGTGGAGCATGGTGCAGCCTTCTGGCTTGCCAATCCTCAGTCAAACCGTCAAACCCATGCCAGCATCAAAAACAGATGTTAAACAACAACAATTATGATGATGGGCTTCTATCAGTTTCCATTTACCAAATCCACTCACAAGGATTCGGTCAGCCCGAGGCTAGAGTAGAAGACACTTGCCCAAGGTGCCACGCAGTGGGACTGAACCAGGAACTATGTGGTTGGTAAGCAAGGTACCACACAGCCACTTCTGTGCCTATAGATGAGTTAAAATATCTTAGAGGAGTATTCTACATACTGAATACAAATATGGTCAGGTCAAACGTATGTAATACAGTAAATTGAAGAACTTCCATCACACCTGTACAGGTGTGTAAAAATTTTGAAAAAAAACATTGCAGTAAATAATTGTCAGATGTTTTCTTTTTGATGTTTTTGTATCATTTCTTTTAGTTTTATTATTTTAACAGAAGAAAAATTTCTTTTACTCAATAAAAAAAATTTTAAACATTTTTTCCTAATCACATGGTTTCTGGTTCAGCCCCGCTATGTGGCACCTTGGGCAAGTGTCTTCTACTATAACCTTGGACCAACCAAAGCCTTGTCAGTGGATATGATGGAGAGAAACTGAAAGAAGCCCGTCGTATGTGTGTGTGAGTATCTTTACATCTAAGTTTGTCTTCCATCACCACTTGGCAACTGTTGTTGGTTTGTTTACATCCTTGTAACTTACTAGTTTGGCAAAAGAGAACAACAGAATAAATACTAGGATTTAAAAAAAGAACGCCCTGGAGTCGATTCATTCAACTAAAAATGTCTTTCAAGTTGGTGCCCCAGCATGGGCGCTATCAAATGACTGAAGTTAATACAATATGAAAGAAAAGATGTAATTAATGAGTGTCTCTGAAAGAATACACATAGAAAAAAAACCAGGGTTGAAATAAAAAAATAATAATTTCCAACCCATGCCAGCATGGAAAACGGACGTTAAACGATGCTGATGATGAAGGATCAGTGCAAGACTTGGAATTCTACCAGGTTTTGCTTAGTCATGTTCCACTTTCAGTATGGTCTTTTATTTGCTTAGTTTCAGTCACTTGACTGCAGCCATGATGGAGCACCACCTTTAGTTGAACAAATCGACCCTGAGACTTATTCTTTGTTAAGCCTAGTACTTATTCTATTGGTCTCTTTTGCCAAACCGCTAAGTTACGGGGACATCAACAAACCAACATCAATTGTCAAGCAATGGTGCAGGGGGGAGGAGGTAAACACACACACACACACATACATAAATATATAACAGGCTTCTTTCAGTTTCCATCTGCCAAATCAACCCACAAGGCTTTGGCCAGCCCGAGACTACAGTAGAAGACACTTGCCCAAGGTGCCATGCAATGGGACTGAACCTGGAACCAGGTGGTTGGTAAACAAGCTTCTTACCACACAGCCACACCTATGCCTATACATATATGAGGGGCTTCTTTCAGTTTCCATCTACCAAATCCCCTCATAAGGCTTTGGTCAGCCTGAGGCTATAACAGAAGAAGAGGCTATAGCAGAAGAAGAGGCTATAGCCCAAGATGCCATGCAGTGGGACTGAATCTGGAACCATGTGGTTGGGAAGCAAGCTACTTACCACACAGCCATGTCTGTGCCTCACACAAATTATTTTAGAAATTATATATTTTTGCACATGGTTCTGGGTTCAGTCCCACTGCATGGCACCTTGGGCAAGTGTCGTCTACTATAGCCTTGGGTTGACCAAAGCCTTGTGAGTGGATTTGGTAGACAGAAACTGAAAGAAGCCCGTAGTATATGTATGTATGTATGTATGTATGTATATATATATATATATATATATATATATATATATATATATTATATATATATATATGTATGTGTGTGTGTGTCTGTCCCCCTAACATCGCTTGACAACCAATGCTGGTGTGTCTATGTCGCCGTAACTTAGCAGTTCAGCAAAAGAGACCGATAGAATAAGTACTAGGCTTACAAAAAAATAAGTCCTGGAGTCGATTTGCTTGACTAAAGGCAGTGCTCCAGCATGGTCACAGTCAAATGACTGAAACAAGTAAAGAAAAAAAGAGTATATTCTGAAGAATCAGAGTTTCAGATGTTGAAAAGATACAGCTGAAAACTTTTCAAAAGACAACCAAAATTGCAAAGAAATGGAATAAAATGGGGCAAAGATACCCCGCACCCCACCCTTTTTTTTTTTTTTTTTCAGAATCACCCTGTGCGATTCTTAAAAGAATCGCACCCAAAAAATTTATTGCCTTCGGTGCTCCAGATAATTTCAAATTTTACGCATATTCTCTAGAAAAGTTATGAGTAGGGCTTAAGATTAATTAAATATTTTAATGAAATTTCAGAAACAGTGGATGAGGGGGAGGGCATTTGTTAATGTTAAACGTTTTAAAGATCAGACGAAACACTGTTTTCCTAAATAGCTCTCTAATTTAAAAGTACTCCCAGCAGAGACCAACCATTTATATGCAAGTGTACTTGTGTGAGTGAGTGTGTGTGTATGTGTGTGTGTGTTCATGCATGTTTAATTAGTTTAATGTTCTCTCCAACTTTAGGACGGTTTCTTCAAAATTTCTTTTTCACGTAAAAAGCACCATCCGAACGTGGCCAATGCCAGCGCCGCCTTGACTGGCTTCCGTGCCGGTGGCACGTAAAAAGCACCAACAGATCGTGGCCGTTGCCAGCCTCCCCTGGCACGTAAAAAGCACCCACTACACTCACGGAGTGGTTGGCATTAAGAAGGGCATCCAGCTGTAGAAACACTGCCAGATCAGACCGGAGCCTGGTGCAGCCTCCTGGCTTCCCAGACCCCGGTCGAACCGTCCAACCCATGCTAGCATGGAAAACGGACATTAAACGATGATGATGATGAATGCATATACACTTGTCTGCAATGGAAGCAGCTTGGCTGTTTAACAATTAGTGGTCAGAGACAAACCGAATGCTAAAAGTTGACCAAAAACTTTCGAAACAACAAATTCTTGATAGAAACTTCCAGATCAAGTGATTTTGTCTTTTTTCTTTTCTTTCTTTTTTTTTTTTTTTTGAGGAAGTGTAATCGTTAAATTTTTTTAATTCCTCTTAAACTATACAACAATGAACAACAAAATTTAAATCTGATTCAATCACACGGTCAACGAAAAGCAGGTGAAATACTGTTAATTGACAAAATGAAAGTGGATTGCTGACTTCAAAGATTGCCTTTTTTGGCACACAAAAAGTCTGTCTCTGATTTGTTTCCTCATAACTTTCGTGGATGTTTTCTGGTGAAATTTTCTACACATTCGCTTCAGATGGCATAAATTCCAACAACAACAGAATTTGTCTTGAAAAATTTATTCCGAGGGTGGGAAGAGGAGTTTCAAAAAATTCATACGAATCGGTTTTGTTTCTTCGTAACGTCCGGGAAAATGGTGTTTTTGTTTGTTTGTTTTTGTTTTCTTTTTCTTTTTAATCTTCTAGAAATACCTTTTTCAGAATGTGTAAGGTTACGATGCAAAAAGAAAAATGATGAGCACGACACGTATATACTGACATCATAATTTTTGTCGTAATTTCAAATTTCTTTTTGTAGATATATGTAATATGTGAATGTGAACGAGCAGATCGATTTTTTTTTGTTGTTTTTTTTTTTTTTTTTCACCTTAAATTCTGATATAATCGTAATCTACACCATCCGAAACGTATTTATAGAAAATTTCATTAAAAAATATCAAATTTTCTGGAAGTTATTAAGAAACAAAGCTGACACATGTGAATTTTCCGAAACTCCTCTTTCCACCACTGGAAAATTTTTCTCACAACAAATTCCGATGCAATCGGAATCTACATCACCTGAAGCATGTTCGCAGAAAATTTCTTCTAAACAAAATCCATTTTTCTTTAGGTTATGAGGAAACAAAGTCAAGGGGCACACCTTTGTAGGAAATAAAAATCCCAGAATTTAACCTTCGAAACAGAAAATAAGGTGACTAATATCTCTGCAAATGCAAAAATACGCATTCCGATAGAATGGAATGGCAAATTATTTAGTTCACATCTTCAGATGTCTGTTTTAAATGTCATAGATGAGTCTGCAAAAAAATGTTGTAAGGGATAGGAGGGGGTTTATTGCCTCACCTCCACCCCCAGTCTCTCATAATTTTGGAGTTTTGACAATCCCTCCCTCCACCCCAACTATTTTAGATTGATGCTTTAAAACATTCGACATATTTTAAAGAATCAGAGCTGAAAAGTTTTTTCTAAAGACAAACAAAACTGAAAAGAAATAAAAAGGACGTTTGTTTTGGTTGTTTTTTTTTTTCTTTCTTATTCTTTTTTCTCGGAATTATGATTTCCGATTCTTAAAACCTACACACCCAAACAATTTATTGCTGGTATGGGTGGGTGACTGTCATACAGCTCCACCTTATTGCCTCTGGTGGTGTTCTTGATAATTTCCGATTCTATGTATATTCTCTGGAAAAAAACGGTAAAGAATACGCACACCGCCTGTTTTCGGCGTTACCTTAAACACCGAGTGTGCGTATTCTTCAAAACCTTCGCCGGGTTTGAAGTTAATTAATTACATCAGTGGTTTTCAACCGGGGTTCCGCCAGTACAGTCCAGGGGTTCCGCAAGAAGTTACAAAAGTGCTAAAATCGGCAGTAATTTTTAATTCTCCTATGCAGATATGTGTGCATAAAACTATTAAATTATTGCACAGGGGTTCTCCGAGCCAGTGGAATGTTTCCTTGGGGTTCCGCTCCAGCAAAAAGTTTGAAAAGCACTGAATTATATTAATATAAAACTTCAGAATGTTTTTATTTTTTATTTTTGTAATTTTAATTTGTTTCAAACTGCAGTTTATCTGTAAATGTTAAACGTTATAAACATCGGGCAATACACTATTTTTTCCCCTCTCTATTTTAAAAGTCCTCCCAGCAATGACCAACCATTTATAGATGTGTGTGTGTATGTACCAATATCCATAGATACACACGAAAAATCCATAAACATGAAAGATCCGCGATCGAGCTGAGTAGTGAAACATGCTCACACACGCTCAAGTACGTCCACCCATTATTGCTTGTCCTGTCCATGAGCGAATTGAACAGTCGAACACACACTCGCACATACATATAAATATATATATTATCAATAATAATAATAAAGGGTAAAATTAATTAATTAGTAATTGATAATTCTACCAAGCAGTGTTCAGCACGTTAAAAGGACCATTTACGGTAAACTTAAACATTACTTTATATAATTATGAGTATAATTATAATTAGGGTTCAGCAAAAATAAATGGCAAAAATTTGCTTTGCCACATACCGAACTTTTAGAAATAGCAGCCAAAGAACTTAGCTATTTCTTCTACTATAAGAAGGATCTCCCAGACAATGTATACTCAAAAAAATTGTTTTTGGGTTAGGGTTCCCTCTTATAGTAGAAGAAATAGCTAAGTTCTTTGGCTGCTATTTCTAAAAGTTTGGTATGTGGCAAAGCAAATTTATTTTTGCTGAACCCTAATTATAATTATGCTCATAATTATATAAAGTAATGTATAAATACATATATATATCTTTTTTGTTTTCAAGAATCGCTTATGTTTATGTATTTTTTGTGTATCTACGTGTTTATGTGTGTGTGTATGTACATATGTATACTTGTGGTTAACTAGTAGCGAACAGTGGTCCCGGAGCGCGCACTCGCGCTAGCTAGTCGTAAGTAGTCGACCCTACAACGACTTGCGCGTATGTTTGTATTTCAAGGGTGAATACATATCAAAGAAAATTAAATAATATTTTTCGAACAAAGTAAATAAAACGCAAAGTGAATAATTTTTAAAACTAAGTACATAAATTATTTTTATAAACAAACTAAGGTTAGGGTTAGGTTTAGGGGTTAAAAAATTAGGTCTAGGGTTAGGATTAGGTTTAGGGGTTAAAAAGTCGTAGGATCGACTACATACGACTAGCTAGCGCGGATGCGCGAGTGCGCGCACCAGGACCACTGTTCGCTAGTAGTACCTATTTGTGTAAGTATATGTTTATGTAAAAGCGGCCAACTTATTTTCCATTTTAAAAAGTTTGCTTTCGAGTGGAAAACAAAGTGAAAGTCGACTACTGGATTCAAAGTTTGCTTTTTTATAAATATATATATAACAATTGCAGCGTGGAAGGTGTTTGTAAGCCATTTAAGAAACACACAAAAGCCGTTCGATTCACTTCAACATTTAAGTTTAATTTGTCAAAATATTTTCGTCGCTAAAATCCGCGACCTGTTCACTGACAAAAATCCGTGCTGCATCTCTCAGATCAAATTACTTGCTATGCGAGTACATCTCCGTAATATATATATATATTATATATTATTTTTTTATTTTTTTTACTGTTTGTAAATATTAAAAACAAAGATAGCGAGAGAGTAAACAAATATGCGTAAAAAGTGATGCAGCTACGACTGAAAGTGTCTGCATCTTAACTCGCACCTGTTTATTATTATTATTAGGTAACTGACTACAGTCCCCACTACACTGCGACAAGTTTCATTGATGAATTAATCAATTATAATAAGGACTTTGTGGAAGATACAGACACAAATCTTTTCACAATAGGGAGTAGTATATTCAATAGACAAAACCAGCCAAATCGGGTTACCCAGATTATAAGTCAACTTTAAGCAGCAGTTGTACGAATATATTAATTTTTTAAGCAAGCGATAAGCCCAGAATTAATAATACACACACATATACAAAAATGGGGGGGAGACATCCCGCTTTTTGGTTATCTTACAACATTTAGCGGGAATATAAATGATTTCGGATGGTATATCTACACAAGTGTACCCCATGTGTAGTCGTGTACCCCCTATTTTTGTGATGATAGGTTGAGTACATACAACCTATGCGCAAAGGGCTCGAGCCATACATGTCCTATCTTATTTAAAAACAGTGTTTTAAACAACATTATCCGTTAGGTTTTCATTTCTATTTATTTTATTCATTTATTCATTAACTGAGACGGAAAGGTATAAACTGAAGGAAATTTGGCTGCTATTTCCAGCAGATAGAGCGACCACATAAAGGAAGCTTCGTTGACTCGCCTTTAAGTAGTAAATAAAATATATTACAAATAATTCATTACGCGTTGGTTATATACAGACTTACTTTAAGGGGGGGGGAATTTTTAGGGGTTTTATAAAAATGGAAAAAAAGACCGTTTTACCTTTTGTGTAAGGCTTTCTCCAGTTCATACTCCGTAACGTAAACCTTCTCCAGTTTGGCCGTGTTTATGCTTCTTGTAGACGTATCATTCCCATCAATATCAACACCATTTGCGCAGAGTTCCACACCAAGGAGACCCTTCGCATTGGTGGACACTTGGAAAGTGTAATCACCAAGCTCCCTCTTCCTGGTAATTGACTGCAGAGTATCTGGAGATTTGCTGTCTGAAGTTTTCAAAAGAGTTTCAATGCTGGAGGCCAGGGGTTCGAGTCGGTAGTCGGCCTGCCAGAAATGTTTCTTTTTATGTTTGATAACAATATTGTACAACTTAATTTTCTGTGCTTCGTCGATACTCGGAGTGGCATGAAGAGTGTCCCTTCCGAGTTCATTCACAATTTTAGAAATGGTAGCTGAAAACATATTTGTAGTGGTGAGCCTCTAAACAACTGCAGAAATGAGAATCGTTTTGAAAACAAAAGAATATTTCAGCTTCTGGTGCGACTTGTCACTTTCTTGTTATAATCCGTTACAAACTGAGAATCTCGACAACTCTAAGAATTTTCCTTTTTTCTCTCTTTCTATTTTTTTTTTTTTTACCTTCAGACCAAAAAGTGGGCTTTCATAAATATATTTAAATGAGTGAGTTTAGATTGTTTGTGTTTGTTGGTTTATAACTGTTCATTGTAATTCGATGCCTTGAGCTTAGTGTTAGCACGTCTGTGATTATACTCTGCTCATGACACAATGCAAGGTGCTTGTACTATAAGCGTGTGCGTGAGTGTGTGTGTCTATGTGTGAGTGGATGTGTTTTTGCTTAAGTCACTTCTCCAACTGAAAGTTAAAGATCGTTAATGAACAGTCCAGCTCACACGAGTTCAGCTGTCAAAGCAGTCGCCTTCTGGGCTTATTATTTATTGCGTGAAGCTTATTATAACAATAATAAAAAAAACTTGATTATCTTAAACGATACCTATACCTCCTTACAACATCTATGGAAGTCAAATGGCATCACAAACGTTTATATTATATATTTATTTTATTTGCTTTTCAAAGTCATTTACCAAGAAATTTTCAAAGTGCAACCTGCCTTATCCTCTCACACTTCTCTCTCGTCTTCTCCACTTCTCCCTTCCTCTCTTATTCTCTCTCATCTCTCTCTCTCCCTCTCTTTTTCTCTAGCTATCTCTTCTTCGTTCTCCACTTTTTCTCTTTTCACTCTTTTCTTTTTTTCTTGTTTAGTCTCTGTCCTTCCCTTTTATTATTCCTTTCTGTCTTTCGCCTTTTTTTTTCATTTTCCCTCAGTTTTTTTTTTCTCCGTTTTTTTTTCTCTTTATTCCACATCGTTGCCTTCCTTTATTCCTCTCCTTCTCTTTCCTTCTCTCTCTTTCTCAATTATTCAGTCTCTGACGCCCAACATTTCATTTCTTTGTCACTTTCCTTTGCATACCACTAACTCAATGATCTCTCTCTCTCCCTCTCTCCCGGTCGCTCCCTCCCTATCGTCCTCTTGCTCCCACTCTTTCGATTCTATCTTTGTATAAACATCCTTTTTATTACCTCAGTGTCAATTTACTTTCTCTCTCTCTCTATATATATATATATATATATATATATATAATCCCTTGATATATATATCCTATGTCTTTCTCTCTCTCTCTAAATATATATATATAAGTACCCTTATGTCTTTCTCTCTCTCTCTCTCTCTCTCTCCTTCTCTCTCTCTCTCTCTAAATATATTCTGTATATCTCTCTCTAAATAATGTCTCTCTGTCCCTTAATCTCTGCTCTCTCTCTCTCTCTCCTCTCCTCTATATATATATATATATATATATATATTATATATATATATATATATATATATATATATATATATCCCTTAATGTCTGTCTCTCTCTCTCTCCTCTCTCTCTCTCTATATATATTATGTATATACTGTCCCTTAATGTCTCTCTCGCTCTTTCTATATATATATTATATAGATAATATATATACTCGCGCTGAGATTTATCATTATATATAATAAGAGATAATATAATATTACTTAATGTCTTTCTCTTTTTCTCTTCTCTCTCTCTCTCTCTCTATAATATATATATATATATATATAGAAGAGAGAGAGAGAGAGAGAGAGAGAGAGAGAAAAGAGAAAGACATTAAGGAATATTTATCTCTTATTATAATATAATGATAAATCTCAGAGCGAGTATATAATATATATATATATATCCGTAATAATGAAGGTGGAATTAATTAATTTGGAATAATTATCAATTACACACAGTAGTCTTCGGCATGTAAAAGCCTCATTCGAGGAAAATTTAAGTAATACTAATGCAATAAGGGTTTAGCAACGAATTGCCTACCACATACCGAATTTAGAAATAGCAGTCAAAGGTTATAGCTATTTACTTCTACTAAAAGGGAGATCTCAGTAAAAGCAAGCAATTGGAAGGCTGACACAAACAGGTAAGAGAGAATGAATTAACTGCAATCTATCAAACATTTTTAAAGTTATCTACGGACGTACGTTTTCGAAATCAAATTTTTAGGAAAGCATAAGAATTAAATATTAAATTATTACGGATAACCATATTTTATCTCAGTAGATGACCACAGCATCTTTTTTGGCTACACGCGGGTGGGAAGGGGCTGTTGACACAATCGTTTCATTCCACAATTTGAATTCGGTGATACTAGTTTGCGGATTCTAGCTCGCTCTGATACTGAGTTGAGTTGGTGCCCCTAGTATCTCAAAATTCAATATATAATCATTTATGATTTAGTATTCTACGCTGAAGAGAAAAGAAAGTTTCGGTAAGATAGAATTATTTAATATTTAATATTTAATTCTTATGCTTTCCTAAAACTTGATTTCGAAACGTACGTCCGTAGATAACTTTAAAAATGTTTGATAGATTGCAGTTAATTCATTCTCTCTTACCTGTTTGTGTCAGCCTTCCCATTGCTGTTTTACTGAGATCTCCCTTTTTAGTAGAAGAAATAGCTATAACCTTGACTGCTATTTCTAAATTCGGTATGTGTAAGGCAATTCGTTGCTAAACCCTTTTGCTTAGTATTACTTTATATATATAATATATATATATATATAAAAGAGAGAGAGAGACATTAAGGGACATATACATAATATATATTTTAGAGAGAGAGAGAGAGAGAGAAAGACATTAAGGATATATATATATATATATATATATATATATAGAGAGAGAGAGAGAGAGAGAGAGAGAGAGAGAGAAAGACATTAAGGGACTTATATATATATATTTATATCCCTAATCTCTCTTTTTCTCCTGACTCTCTCTATCTTTCTTCTCCCCTCTTTCTAATTCTCTGTCTCCCTATCCATCTTCTTCCCCATCTCTCTCTCTGTTTTTTTATTAACCATCTCTCCTGCCACTCACAATAACTGAACTGCGACTTAATGACGAAGCCCCTTTTTAAAAGCGGCTTTCTGACTGACATTAACTGTTACGGGCTTCCTGCTGCTGCTGTTTGTGCTGGGTGTTGTCTCATTAAGGATTTTGTACGATAATAGTTGAAGTGGAAGAAGTATCCATAGCTATAATTCTTATTTATTTATTGCCCACAAGGGGCTAAACATAGAGGGGACAAACAAGGACAGACAAAGGGATCAAGTCGATTGTATCGACCCCAGTGCGTAACTGGTACTTAATTTATCGACCCCGAAAGGATGAAAGGCAAAGTTGACCTCGGCGGAATTTGAACTCAGAACGTAACGGCAGACGAAATACGGCTACGCATTTCGCCCGGCGTGCTAACGATTCTGCCAGCTCGAGCTATAATTCTGGGACACCCTCGCCATCGCCCGTGGTAATGCTGCGAGCGTGCTGGCTTACTTCAGTGGGTTCTATTAAACCCCTGGTGTGCGACCGGGGGGTTGGCAAAATATAGCTGACAGGGAAAATCCAGTCATTGGCCCCGTTTCATCGGGCCCATAAGATGTATTGAACTTGTGATGGTGCATTTGTTTTGCATATCTTTTTTTTAATTAGGGAACAATAAAATGTAATATCAAAATATACAACCTGTGCTAGTGCCTTGTAAAAAGCTCCTGTAAAGTGGTTGGCATTAGGAAGGGCTTCCAACTATAGAAACATGCCAAAACAGACAATTGGAGCCTGGTGCAGCTCTCCATCTTGCTAGCTCCTCTCTAACCATCCAACCAATGCCAGGATGGAAAACAGACATTAACCCTTTTGTTACTGTATTTACTTTGAGATGCTCTATGTTTCTTTCAATTACTTTAAATATAACAAAGAATTTAGTAAAATAACTTAGTTATCATTCAGCTAGTGTTAGGAACATAAATTGTGACTAAGATTTGGTGGAAGATTTTCATTCAGAACTTCTGAAAACAAGACATTTGTTCTATAGAACTAGAGGTGTTTTCAGGCAGGTTGGTATCAAAAGGGTTAAGAATTGTGTCTCAATAATATATTTTAACCCTTTTGTTACCACATTTCTGTTGAGATGCTCAGTGTTTCTTTCAATTACTTTAAATATAACAAAGAATTTAGTAAAATAACTTAGTTATCATTCAGCTAGTGTTAGGAACATAAATTGTGACTAAGATTTGGTGGAAGATTTTCATTCAAAACTTCTGAAAACAAGACATTTGTTCTAGAACTAGAGGTGTTTTCAGGCAGGTTGGTATCAAAAGGGTAAGAATTGTGTCTCAATAATATTTTTAACCTTTTGTTACCACATTTCTTTTGAGATGCTCATGTTTTCTTTCAATTACTTTAAATATAACAAAGAATTTAGTAAAATAACTTAGTTATCATTCAGCTAGTGTTAGGAACATAAATTGTGACTAAGATTTGGTGGAAGATTTTCATTCAGAACTTTTGAAAACAAGACATTTGTTCTACAGAGCTAGAGGTGGTTTCAGGCAGGTTGCTATCAAAAGGGTTAAGAATTGTGTCTCAATAATATATTTTAACCCTTTTGTTACCACATTTCTGTTGAGATGCTCAATGTTTCTTTCTATTAATTTTAAATATAACAAAGAATTTAGTAAAATAACTTAGTTATCATTCAGCTAGTGTTAGGAACATAAATTGTGACTAAGGTTTGGGGGAAGATTTTAATTCAAAACTTACGGAAACAAGACATTTGTACTCAGAGCCAGAGCTGGTTTCAGCCGGGTTGGTAACGAAAGGGTTAAATGATGATGACAACAACAACAACAATAATTCTTATTTTTACTACAGCCTCAAATAAATCACTGTTTTATAAAACAAAAAACCAAAAACATAAGATGTCTTTATTTGCTAAAACATGAAAACGGGGGCAATATTTTAAACAGGAAATGTTTCCCCCCTTCAAACATGAATGGAGTAACAGAACATCACCAATATAGATGACAAGAATATTCATTCCTATTCTAAGAAAGGAGTATTTACAGTGAGGAATGCAACCAAACTGGCTGGTACCACATTTGCTCTGAAACTATAAATGGGCCCTGTTCAACCTAATTAAAAACGCTTTAATTCTTCCCTCCATGCTTAAATCAAACACAGCATATACTCATGTTTATGTCATTAAAAGCATAGTTAATCATTTGTAAAATAATTATCACAATACAAAATGAGAAAAACTTGCTTTACAATAGATGGTATCTAAATAAACATATATAAAACAATAAGTTTTGTTTTTATAGCCTTATACAATAATGGTTTCATTTTTCATTAGATTTGGCTTACAGAATATTAAAAAAATTTCCAATCTGGTCTGTCTCCAAAAAAGTTTGCTAGTTCTCGCGCTACTCTCTCTTACGGTAACTCTTCAGTTTTCCTGTTTGGTGGATTGGGCCACACAAGGTGTGTCTTGGGTAGGGATATTATGCTGTGCATGTGGTAGATGTAAACCAACAAATTTATCAACATGGAAATATTTAATTGGTTCTCATTCAAAACTTCTAAAATGCTAAAAGTAAAAACTGGACAGGAAGCTTATTAGGTTGGTGCGTAATTCTTGCGTCTTTTTTTATCAATATATTTTATTCAACAAAAAATCTAAACAAAACACCGAGCAGTAATTGAGGTAGATGGTGAATAAGCTCCAGAATAATCATTTAAAGATGTTTTTGTTACATGTTGTTTTTGTTGAATAAAGTTTGTTGAAAAAAGCCACAAGAATTATGCACCAACCAAATACAAAAATTCACCTTCAATGATCCAAAGATGTCACACACACACAAACACACACACATAAACACATACACACACACAAACACACACACAAATACACACACACACACAAACACACACAAACACACACACACAAACACACACACAAACACACACACACACACAAACTCACACACACACACACACAAACACACATACACATAGACAATGAGGTTCTTTCAGTTGCCATCTGCCAAATTCACTCACAAGGTTTTGGTCAACCCAAGGCTAGAAGAGACTTGCCCAAGGTGCCATGCAGTGGGACTGCTCCTGGAACCATGAGGTTGGAAAGGAAGCTTCTTACCACACAGCCACGCCTGCACCTATATATGCATAAAACTTTATTTTATCAATCCCCATTAGATGGAGAGCAACATTAACTCAGCAGAATTCTGAACGCAAAATAAATAGTTGTAACTAGACAAATACAGAAAACCTTTTTGTCCAAAACTCTCACATTTCAACTAATTTACTAATTAACCGCAGTGGTGGCACAGTGGAAGTGGTGGTGGTGGTTGAGATGGGGGTTGGGGTGGGGTCAACCACACTTGAGCGGACCCCATGGTCTAAAGTTTCTGGCTATGATCATTCTGTCCTTTTCCGGGGTGTCTAGAACTACATTATCAAGCATTCTTTCTTTATATAAAACAGCAGACTGAGATCTGAAGGAGAGTTGGCTGGAATTTCAAGCAGTTCACATGAACATGCAGTGCCAAGAAAAATGGGTTGAAAAGTATGAAGAATGCAATAAAGGTTCAGTTTGGACTTTGAGAGAAAAAATGGTGGAAATGCCAACAGAACGTCAGCCCTTATGAAGAAGGACTGGACTGAAATATCTCATTTGGGATACACAAGAGATCTACTACATATGTGGGAAATTCTGTCTGTGGAGTTATTAGCTAACCCCTCCTACATCATTTTATTGATTTTGATGAAACTCGACACGTGAGTAGAACTCGTGTCTGGGAACCTCATGGCATACTCAGATTGTTGAAAAAAATCGATAATAGGGTCGCTGGAAGGGATCCTTATATATAGCCAAGGGAAATAACCCATTCGTTTTCCTAAATTATTTGGTAAAAATGAAATTGAGTATGCTTATTTCTTAGTATTTGAACTGTTAGAGTTATTTTCACAATTTATCAAGTACAACTCTTAAACAAGTAAATAGTATTTTCCTAAACAATAGATCCACTTATTTTGGTTAGTAACTTATTCACAAATATACCAACACTAGTACCCCTGAGAGTAATATTTTCTGGGAATGCACAAAAGCCCTTTTCAGAGTTATTTACTTTGAATGTTTATTATTTCATATCTGATTAGCCTGTTATTATATAACATGCTTCACGATTTTAGTATACATATCTTACTAGTATTTCCTTCTAAGTTCTATATACTCTGGGAACGCATTAAAGCCCTTTTCGGGGCTACTTTATTTGAATTCTTACTATCAGGTAACTAATTTCATGTTATTACATAACTGACTCCACAGTTTGGGTATTCATAACTTATTGGGAATTCCTAAAAATTAGATCCTGTGTAAGACAGTTTGGTATTCTCTGTAAATGCACAAAAACCATTTTAAGGGCTACATACTTTATATTTTTGTTGTTGTTGGATTAGCAAAACAATTATGAGAACGGAACCAAGGAATAAGCCCGGCTTTCCCGGGAATTACCAGGTACGTCGGCTAGTGATATAATAGGAGCAAGAGAAAGTTTAAGTGGAAATTATATACAGTCGATAAGTTCCGAGAAGCTTGTTGGTGAGAAACAAAAATGAGAAAAACTGCTGTGGACTTGGCTTTTCAAAAGCCATACTAGATGTCATCATCATCATCGTCATCTAACATCTGTTTTCCATGCTGGTATGGGTTGGATAGTTTGGGGGGGGGGGGGATGCACTAAACTCCATTGTCTGTTCTGGCATGGTTTCTACTGTTGGATGCCCTTGCAAATGCCAACCACTTTATAGGTTCTGCTGAGTGTTTTTTACATGGCCCCAGCACCAAAAGGCTCACTGAATAAGCTGCAAGACAAAAAAACCCTTCAGCTGGGAGAAGGGAGTAGTATGGAGGTGTGTGGCGGCTTTGAGCCAGTTAAGAGATTAAGGGGACAGGGGCTGGTGTCCTGCTGAGAGTAGATACATAGATACCCCAGTTGGCAGAGGAAAGAGGGTGGATGAGTTAGAGAGTAAGATAATGAGAGTAGTAATGAGAGAGATGATGGAGAAGATATGTCGGAATGAGAATAATTGGTAGGGGGGGGGTATCAATGAGAAAGAAAAGAGGAAGAGGTGGACCTTTATAATCAAATCCATTTCTTTAAAGTTGTTGGAAATGAGAGGCGAAACACTTGCATTCTTCTCAATAAAACTCAAAATTTACCTGGGTAGATAATTTCTCTGGGGGATTTACTAATCAAAGTTTTATCTAAATTCCATGCATTCCAACCAATTTAACATGTGGTTTCTGCCTCAGACTTTATTTATAACTTTTTTTATACTATATTAAATGATTCGAAAATTCCTATCTATGTTGATATTCTATTTAAATTCAGTTTAATTTAGCACTAATAACGAATTAAATGCTTTCACATTGTAATTCAAATGATGTTGTTAAAAGACACACTAACTAATGAGGTTTATATTTAGTTCAGATTATATTCAAAGCCATAAAATTCAAATAACTCCATTTTGTTTTGGCTCTCTGAATATTTCATTATTAATTAAATATATTTGCTGCTATTTGCTATTTCATATGAGGAATTATGGCAGAGTGTGGAGAGTGGAGAGGGCAGCACTAAAAACTCTGCTTTGAGTTATTTTGCTTCAGATCAAACTGGATCCAGTATACCAACGAATTCCAGCTATGGGCACAACATTTCAAGCATGGCTGTGTGGTAAGATTCTAACCACATGGTTCCAGGTTCAATCCCACAGTATGGCACCTTGGGCAAGGCTCTTCTACTATAGCCTCAGGCCAATCAAAACCTTGGGAGTGGATTTGGTAGATGGACCCATCATATATACATAAGTGCATACACACACACACACACACACACACACACACACACACACACACACAAACACACACATATATATATATATATATTATCATCATCATCATCATTTAACATCCGTTTTCCAAGCTGGCATGGGTTGGACAGTTTGACAGGAACTGGCTTGGCAGAAGACTGCACCAGGTTCCATTTTTTCTGTTTTGACATGGTTTTTACAGCTGGATGCCCTTTCTAACACCAACCACCTTATAGGGTGGTAGCGAGTGCTTTTTATGTGGTGGCAGCACCAGTGAGGTCTGTTTGGGCAGGGTTTTACAGCAGGTTACCCCTCCTAAGGCCAACTACTTTACAGAGTGGCCTGGGTTTTGGCACTAGCACTGGCAGGGTCACCAAGTATCTCACAAGACAAAGATCCTTTGGGAGGTGAGGGGTGTTGGAGGAGGTGACCTTATGCTTGGTGGTGAGGGGTTAGAGTGTGACAGAGGGACAGAAACAGATGTATAGCTGTTAGAGATGATACATGGTTACCTCATTCAGAAGGAGAGAGATGGTGGTGATGTGCCCGAGCATGCCCTCAAAATATGGAGATAAGAATGTAAAATATTGTGTGTGTGTGTGTGTGTGTATTTGTCCCCACTGCTGCATAACAACCAGTGCTGATGTATTTATGGTTTAACAGAAAAAGTACCAGGCTTACAAAAAACGATAAGCACTAAGGTCAATTCATCTGACTAAAAATTCTTCAAGGCAGTGCCCCAGCATGGCCACAGTCTACCCCAACATGGCCACAGTTTGTCCCAGCATGGCTACAGTTTGTCCCAGCACAGCCACAGTCTGCTCCAGCATGGCCACAGTCTGCTCCAGCATGGCCAGTCTTTTGCAGTATGGTCACAGTCTTCCCCAGCATGGCCACAGTCTAATAACTGAAACAAGATAAAAGATGACAAATAACCATAGTGTGTCTCCCACTTGATCATAGAATTGTGCCCTTACTGTTTGTTCTGGAGGCAGTCAGCTGTGATTTGAGTGGAATTTAGTTGTTATCTTTAGTAACCATGTTTAAGGCATATTTGTTGCTTTGTTATCTTTTTGATGTATTGCCTGACCAAACCAGGTTGAAAGGACCCGTCCATCTTAAAGACGTCCATCATAAAACTTACTGGAATATTTGGTACATGGATGGGATGCTGAATGCACCTTTTGCTGAAGGACATGAAGTCGAAGCCAACAAGCTGAATGGACACAATGCCAAATGGACATCAAGTCAAATGGACAAGATGCCAAAAAGACATTCAAAAATTAAAATTTAATTTCTTAATTGGTTAATTGGTCATTAAACTATGTGGGTAGGAACGTATTTTTTTATTATTGTTTCCATTCAGGTTTATGTCCGTTCAGCTTTATGTTTGTTCAGCATTGTGTCCATTCAGCATTGTGTCCATTTGGCTTTATGTCCATTTAGCATTGTGTCCATTTGGCATTGTGTCCATTTGGTTTTATGTCCATTCGGCATTGTGTCTATTCAGCATTGAGTCCATTCAGCTTAGTATCCATTTGGCACTGTGTCTGTTCAGCATTGTGTCTATTTGGCTTTATGTCCATTTGGTACTGTCCATTTGGCATTGTGTCCATTCGGCTTTGTGTCCATTTGACATTGTTTGATGTTTTGATTCCAACTCTATTGGACCAACTGAAACAAATCAGCAAGGTAAAGAAGCTGGACAAGTGGGTACCACACAAACTGAATGAGCATCAAATGACTCATTGTCTTGAAACTTGCTGTTCTATGCTGCCATAGCATAAAAGTGAACCATTTTTGCATCATATTGTTACATGTGATGAAAAATGGATTCTTTTCAACAATAGCAAATGTTCTGCATGGTAGTTGGACAGAGACAAACTGCCAAAACACAATCCAAAAAAGAATATTCACCAAAAGATGCTATAGGTGTTTGTTTGATGGTCCAGCACTGGTGTCATCTACTACAGCTTCATGGGACCTGGTAAGTCAATTACAGCAGATGTATCCATCAACCAATTGCATGAAATGATGAGTGAACTTGCAATTAAACAACCATGATTGGTCAACAGAGACAGGCCAAATCTCTTGCATGACAATGCTTGACCACATATTGCACAAAGAACGCTACTCAACAGTTACAGGAACTGAACTTGGATTACCCTGTCATTCACCAGACCTTGCACCCAACTGACTATCAGTTTTCCAGGCATTAGACACATTTTTGCAAATCTGAAGAAGATGGCAAATACAGCCCTTCGTGATTTCATCTCCTTTGCTCTCCAAGATACTTTGGTGCTGGCATAAAAAGCTACCAATAATGGCAAAACTGTGTTGATAATTTAGGTGCATACTTTGGATTACTCTTACTCTCTCTTTTACTTGTTCAGTCATTTGACTGCAGCCATGCTGACCACCACCTTTAGTCAAGAAGCAAAATCGACCCGGGACTTATTCTTTGTAAGCCAGTACTTATTCTATCGATCTCTTTTTGCCGAACCCTAAGTGACGGGGACGTAAACACACCAGCATCGGTTGTCAAGCAATGCTAGGGGGACAAACACACACACACATATATATATATATATATAACGGGA
>NC_042998.1:35646149-35711149 GCF_006345805.1 Octopus sinensis
GTCCATTTGGCATTGTGTCCATTCGGCTTTGTGTCCATTTGACATTGTTTGATGTTTTGATTCCAACTCTATTGACCAACTGAAACAAATCAGCAAGGTAAAGAAGCTGGACAGTGGGTACCACAAAAATGAATGAGCATCAAATGACTCATTGTCTTGAAACTTGCTGTTCTATGCTGCCATAGCATAAAAGTGAACCATTTTTGCATTAATATTGTACATGTGATGAAAAATGGATTTTTTCAACAATAGCAAATGTTCTGCATGGTAGTTGGACAGAGACAAACTGCCAAACAACAATCCAAAAAAAGAATATTCACCGAAAGATGCTAATGGTGTCTGTTTGATGGTCCAGCACTGTGTTCATCTACTACAGCTTCATGAGACCTGGTAAGTCAATTACAGTGGATGTGTACATCAACCAATTGGATAAACTGATGAGTGAACTTACAATTAAACAACCGTGATTGGTCAACAGAGACAGGCCAAATCTCTTGCATGACAATGCTTGACCACATATTGCACAAAGAACGCTACTCAAGTTACAGGAACTGAACTTGGAATTACCCTGTCATTCACCAGACCTTGCACCAACTGACTATCAAGTTTTCCAGGCATTAGACAACATTTTTGCAAATCTGAAGAAGATGCAAATACAGCCCTTCGTGATTTCATCTCCTTTTGCTCTCCAAGATACTTTGGTGCTGGCATAAATAAGCTACCAATAAAATGGCAAAACTGTGTTGATAATTTAGGTGGCATACTTTGATTACTCTTACTCTCTCTTTTACTTGTTTCAGTCATTTGACTGCAGCCATGCTGAAGCACCACCTTTAGTCAAGCAAATCGACCCCGGGACTTATTCTTTGTAAGCCCAGTACTTATTCTATCGATCTCTTTTGCCGAACGCTAAGTGACGGGGACGTAAACACACCAGCATCGGTTGTCAAGCAATGCTAGGGGGACAACAACACACACATTATATATATATATATATAACGGGAAGCTTTATGAAAATAGACAAAAGACGAAGGCAGGTGGAAAACAAACAAACAATTGTATTAGTATGGTGCTCAGGAAATATAATAAAACAGTCTTTAACGTTTCGAGCCTACGCTCTTCAACAGAAAGATACACAGAGAGAAAAAAAAACAGAAAGAAGGAGAGAAAAAAAATGCTGTGCAGTAGCTAACGAATCAACATGGCGATCTGATTCGGCCAGAGGTCAAAGATCAAACATGAGACGCGAGAGCGAAATAAGGGGAGATAATAGGGGTGATATAGGGTTGATATAGGGTTGAAGGACCCAGCTAATAGTGCGTGTAGGAGGGGTTGGGACGTGTGGTATGTATAGGGTTGGTGTATGTATTAGTATGTATAAGGGTTGTGTGTGTGTGTGTGGGTGTGTATGAGAGAGTATTAGTGCGTAGGATTGGTCTGGACGTGCGTATGTATGGGGTTGGTGTATGTATTAGTATGTATTAGTATGTATTAGTACGTATTAGTATGTATAAGTGTGTGTGTGTGTCTATGAGGAGTATAAGTGCGTATGAGGGGTCTGGACGTGTGTATGTATAGGGTTGGTGTATGTATTAGTATGTATTAGTATGTATTAGTACGTATTAGTATGTATTAGTTGGTGTATGTATTAGTATGGCACATCATATATGATGTGATGTGTAAAGTCGTGTGTGGTGTAGTGAGGAGAGGGGGAGGGGGGAAGAAGAGGGGGAGAGAAGGGGGAAGAGGAGGGGGGAAAGAGGAGAGGATGGGGGAGGAGGGGGAGAAGGAAGGGGAGGAGGGGAGGAAGGAGGAAATAGGGGAGAGGGGGAGAGAGAAGGGGAGTGAGGGAGTGAGGGAGCAGAGGAAGGGAAGAGGGGAGGGAGGGGAGAGAAAGAGGGAAGAAGGGAAGGGGAGTAGGGGTGAAAGGATGAAGAAGACTGAAGAAGGGGTCGGGGGGAAAGATAGGTGAGGGAGGAGAGGATGATGAGGGGGTTAGATGAGGAGGGGGAGAGTTGAGACCAAATGGCGTATAGAGCGAGAGAAGAGAGAAGATTAATTCCTGTTCACGGCGCAAACGGGAATCCGGATGGCCTCTGTGTAAGGACAAACCGAACACAGATAGGTGTTGCAAGGAGTGACCGGTGGAGCGGAAATGGCGTGAGACCGGTGTGTCGTTCGCAAGGTGGATGTCACGAAGGGTTTCGCGAACCGGCAGCCAAGCGGCGTCCCGTTTGTCCGATGTACAAGGAATTGCAGAGAGAGCAAGAGATGCAATAGATATATTGCTGGAGGTGCAGGTGAAGAGTGGATGATGGGATAGGGTCGATGGTGGTGCTAGTGAGGCGGGTGGTGTTGGAGAGGTAAGGGCAAGTGCAGCAACGTGGGCGGGAGCAGGGGAACGAGCGGGGTGGGAGGTAGGGTCAGGGAAGGAGCTATGGACCAAAAGGTCTCGAAGGTTGTGGGCTTGTTTGAAAGAGGGGAGGGGGTCGGTCGTTAGGGAAGATGTGTGAAGTGGACGGGTCGGACTGGAGATGACGGAAAGCTCGAAGAATGGTTGCGTTGGAGACGTAGGGTCGGGGGGTGGTAAGTGAGGGGAAAAGGGAGGCGGGAGACTACAGGGCGGGTTCGGGAGAGAGAGAGCAGATACACGGTCCACGGACCGTGCTCTGGCAAGGGCGGTGTGGATAGTGGTGAGGGGTATCCACGTAGGGTGAAGTGGTGAGCCATACATTGAGACTGAGTCTCAAAGTCATGGTCGTCACTACAGAGCCTACGTAGACGGAGGAATTGGGAATAGGGATGGAAAGCTTGGTGTGTTCTGGGTGGGAGGAAGAAAGAGAAGTGATGTATGAGTGTGAGTCTGTGTGTTGTAGTGAATGGAGGTGGTAAGAGTGGAGTGAAGAATGCTAACCGAAATGTCGAGGAAGGAGACAGAGGTGTTGGAGATAGTGGAAGTGAAGTGGAGGGCTGGATGGAAAGATTGGACGAAAGAGAGGAAGGAATCTATACATATATACGACAGGCTTCTTTCAGTTTCCGTCTACCAAATCCACTCACAAGGCATTGGTCGGCCCAGGGCTATAGCCGAAGACACTTGCCCAAGATGCCACGCAGTGGGACTAAACCCGGAACCATGTGGCTGGTTAGCAAGCTACTTACCACACAGCCACTCCTGCACATATTTTTTTTATTTTATTTATTTTTTTTTGAGATAAAGTAAAATAAGCTCTCAGTTCAAAATCAGACTTTTCATTCTTAATGACCTGATATATTGAAATTGAGGGAATGGAGCAGCAGGTAAAACCCAGGCAGCATACGTTTCCTAGCTAACAGAACCTCAGAAGTAATAATTACTCAACGAAGGACACTCCACTAGCTACTCATCAGGCCAAAGATACTTTAGTCAAATGAAGGTTACTCATTGAGTAATTGGAAGCACTCCGTCGGTTACAACGACAAGGGTTCCGCTTTATCCGAATCAACGGAACAGCCTGATCGTAAAATTAACGTGTAAGTGGCTGAGCACTCCACAGACACGTGTACCCTTAACGTAGTTCTCGGGGATATTCAGCGTGACACAGAGAGTGACAAGGCCGGCCCTTTGAAATACAGGTACAACAGAAACAGGAAGTAAGAGTGAGAGAAAGTTGTGGTGAAAGAGTACAGCAGGGATCACCACCATCCCCTGCCGGAGCCTCGTGGAGCTTCAGGTGTTTTCGCTCAATAAACACTCACAACACCCGGTCTTTGAGTAATTATTACTCCCAAGGTTCTGCAGGTGAGGAAACATATGCAGCCTGGGTTTTACCTGCTCCATTCCCTCAATTTGGATTTTTATTCCCATTCATAACAACCTTAGTTGCTAACCATGAAATAGACAAAAGCTTTTTTCAGCTTCTTGATCTTCAACGTGGAAAAAACCTACAACCTCCAATGCCAATAAACTATAATTGTTCCAGAAAGTTGTGTCTTTATACCTCCTATGGACTGCTTGAAGCTTACGAATTTCCTATGCCTAAATTTCTGGATCTTACAATTACATATACTAGGAAACTACCCCATCTATGATGGGTGATAAGAGCAGAGTGCAAACCAAGACAATTTAAGTTGTAATGTACTTATTTTTATTCATTATATTTGATAGTGCCAAACTATATAGTGTACCTTATTGAACAATATATATGTAAACAGTTACATAACACATTCATGGTACTCATCATCATCATCATCAACATCATAGTTTAACGTCCGCTTTCCATGCTTGCATGGGTTGGACGATTTGACTGAGGACTGGCGAACCAGATGGTTGCACCAGGCTCCAATCTTGATCTGGCAGAGTTTCTACAGCTGGATGCCCTTCCTAACGCCAACCACTCTGAGAGTGTAGTGGGTGCTTTTACGTGCCACCAGCACAAGGGCCAGTCAGGCAGTACTGGCAATGGCCACGAAAATATCGTGGTTTTTTTTTTTTATGTGCTATCTTTGCAAAACCTCTTTGTGAACAATATTCTCCATTTGTCCACAACTAAGTTTCAAATTAGCTGAATCTGTTGCCCTACATACAGCTGGCAGTGCGTGAGCATGGGAGAGGGCAGAAACACACCAACACAATCCAAAGTCTGGCTCTGAGACTTGTTGGCCGTAAAGCAGAAGTCTAATTTGATTGGAAACTGCCTGCGTCGTAAATGAAATGGAATCTGTTTATCTGAAGGCATCAGAAGTATATGAGGTATAAACAGATGTTGTTTGCCAGTGTGAGGAGGACCAGTTGCTATCACTGCTTCGATGACGTGAGAGTTAAGTTCCGTAATAGAGTATCTTGTTCCAATGCAATGTCCATTAGCTGGGTCAAAATTCCGAAGCAGCATAATCAGACAACCCTTCTTCAAAGTCATTTTTGTGTACTGGTAGTCCTTGATGGATAAAAATCTTTTGTTACATTTTAATTAACATGTAATATAAAGCACGCATATCATGTCATTCACTGTTTTATACATCGTAGTATGATACATAGTAAGGAAAAGTTACCAGAGCAAAAATCCTAAGTGTTGACTACAGACACGCTCCTTCGCAAATGATCAACTATTATTCTGTAAACAATGTTTCAAAACTGTTTGTGTTCAGAAGGAGAGATGTGACTCTCACACTCAGTGTAGGAGGCCCAGGTTGCCAAAGTTACTTCAATCAACAATATTACTCAATAGAGGGGAAAGGGGTTGGTTGGGGTGGGGTGGAGCAGGGGCAGGAAGAGGAGGTCGGACTGATCTCTGCAGGAGAAGTTAGGCCTCTCTATTCCTCTTACAAAACTTACCTCCGGGTGCCAAATTTACCTCAATTGATGGTATTACACGGGTAGGAGGTAGTGGTGGGACAGGTACAGGGGCAGAGGCAGAATGAGGAGGTCAAGCATGTCCCTTTAGGAGGGTATAGGCCACCATATTCCATCTGCCAAAGTTACCTCAATTGATGGAATTTCTCTGAAAATAAGGGGTGGGGGAGGGACTAAACCTATATATAAACCACCCTAGAGACCCCCCAAACACCCCTACAAATTTTCATGCCGATCGGCCCAAGCATTTGGCCATGATGTGAGTACAGATGGATGGACATTACGCCCATTATAGTATGATAAGCAAAGTAGCTACTTGTAAAAAGCTTAAAAAGAGATCAGAGTAGTCACTATACAAACAAGTAAAGTTAATTACCACATCAAAGTGGCTACTAGTTTAACCCCAGGCTGATCTTCCTCTAACTGGTTATCGGTGTAGATATATTTTTTTTCTTTTTATTCTTTTACTTGTTTCAGTCATTTGACTGTGGCCATGCTGGAGCACGGCCTTTAATTGAGCAACTTGACCCCAGGACTTATTCTTTTTGTAAGCCCAGTACTTATTCTATCGGTCTCTTTTGCCGAAACACACCAGCATCGATTGTCAAGCAATGCAAGGGGGACAAACACAGACACACAAACATACATATATATACATATATACGACGGGCTTCTTTCAGTTTCCCTCTACCAAATCCACTCACAAGGCTTTGGTTGGCCCAAGGCCATAGTAGAAGACACTTGCCCAAGGTGCCACGCAGTGGGACTGAACCCGGAACCATGTGGTTGTTAAACAAGCTACTTACCACACAGCCACTCCTGCACCTATATGTAAATAAATTTCTTTAAAAACATTTATTACTAGCAGGTGAGCGACTAGGTGTTCATGACTGAGGATGAGTAAACTAGCCGAAAACTGAATCAGTCTTGCAATCCTTTCATTTGCTGGAGGATGGTAGGAGTTTGTTCCCCTGCTGCCAATATATATGTACAGGGTGCAGTGCTGCACCGATAACCATCTAGTGGAAGATCTGCCTGGGGTTAAACTAGTAGTAACATGGAACAGCCACATTGATGTGGCGATTAACTTAACTTATATATATATATGTATATCATAGGACAAGGCATGGCTGTGTGGTAAGTAGCTTGCTTACCAACCACATGGTTCTGGGTTCAGTCCCACTTCATGGCACCTTGAGCAAGTGTCTTCTACTATAGCCTCGGGCCAACCAAAGCCATGTGAGTGGATTTGGCAGACAGAAACTGAAAAGAAACCTGTCGTAGGAGTGGCTGTGTGGTAAGAAGCTTGCTTCTCAACCACATGGTTCCGGGTTCAGTCCCACTGCTTGGCACCTTGGGCAAGTGTCTTCTACTATTGCCTCGGGTCGACCAAAGCCTTGTGAGTGGATTTGGTTGATGGAAACTGAAAGAAGCCTGTCATATATATATATGTGTATATGTGTGTATGTGTGTGTTTGTCTTCCCTCCATCTCTTGACAACTGATGTTGGTGTGTTTGCGTCCCCGTAACTTAGCGGTTCAGCAAAAGAGACCAATAAAAGAAGTATTAGGCTTACAAAGAATAAGCCCTTGGGTCGATTTGCTCGACTAAAGGCAGTGCTCCAGCATGGCTGCAGTGAAATGACTGAAACAAATAAATGAATAAAAGAATGTGTGTGTGTGTAATTATCATCATCATTTAACATCTGTTCTCCATGTGGGCATTTGTTGGATGGTTTGACAGGAGCTGGCAAGGCTGGAGAGCTGCACCAGGTTCCATTGTCTGTTTTGGCATTTTTGCTACATCTGGATACCCTTCCTCACACCGACAACTTTACAGAGTGTACTGGGTGCATTTTATGTAGCCCCATCACCAGTGCATCTCATGTAGCACTAGCATCAGTGTCTTTCATGTAGCATTAGCATCAGTGTCTTTCATGTAGCATCGTTGCATTTCATGTAGCATAGTGCCTTTCATGTAGCATCAGTGCACTTCATGTAGCCCCATCACCAGTGCATCTCATGTAGCACTAGCATCAGTGTCTTTCATGTAGCATCGTTGCATTTCATGTAGCATAGTGCCTTTCATGTAGCATCAGTGCACTTCATGTAGCCCCATCACCAGTGCATCTCATGTAGCACTAGCATCAGTGTCTTTCATGTTGCATTAGCATCAGTGTCTTTCATGTAGCATCGTTGCATTTCATGTAGCATAGTGCCTTTCATGTAGCATCAGTGCACTTCATGTAGCCCCATCACCAGTGCATCTCATGTAGCACTAGCATCAGTGCCTTTCATGTAGCATCAGTGCACTTCATGTAGCCTCATCACCAGTGCAACTCATGTAGCACTAACATCAGTGCCTTTCATGTAGCCCCAGCACTAACACAATCACCAAGTACCTTGCATGACAAAAGACCCTTTAACTAGGAATGGGAGCAGCAATTGAAGGGGTGTGGCTTTGTGACATTTAAGATGGAGGACAGATACGGGTGTCCTTGCTGCAGGGTAGATACATGAATACCCCAGTTGGACAAACAAAGGGGAATGAGTTGGAGAGTAAGATACGATGATGATGATGATGATAATGATGAGGATCTACATAATTGATTTCAGCTCAATTCTGTTGAGTATTTTAATAGTCTGCTAGGGTTTGCATACACATTGTCTGTTGATCAAATCTTGAAAACTCTAAATTGATTCTAAATGAAGTTAAAATGCCAAGATTGAATTGTTACTAAAAAGATTTAACATTCTTTGCCATTTTAGAAGTAATTCCTCATCAACTCCAAATATGCAACTGGGTAAGTATTTTCAATTTTCAATAACTATTATTTTCTTTTTCTTCTTTAATTTCTTTACCTAATAATTCGTTTCTTTTATTACATTGGCATATGGTCGGTCTAACCAGTTTAAACTTTTCTCCATATGCTGCCAAAAAAATATTTAATTAACTCCTTAAAATAGACATGTACACATATGATGTAAAACTTCAGGTTGTGTGTCTGTGTATACAAAAGAACTTTATTAACAAATACGCACACACACACATACATACACACACACACATAGATACACACACACACACACAATTATATGAACTTTGCACATCTCAAAAAAAACAAATCTTTCTCTTGTACTTTACAATCCACAAACAAGTTTACGCTTGTGCACACACGCACACATCATAATCCTTAAGAAAACCGAACACATCCACAAATACAACCAGGTATCTACGCAATCATCATAAACACACACATATTTATATATACATGTATACATACCCAACACACATCAACTCAGACGCACATGTATGCCATCTCTTAATTGTTTAACAGCATTCCCTTTAACTAACCCATGCTAGCATGGAAAGCGGACGTTAAACGATGATGATGATTTCTGAATACTTACAGGTCCTTATCAATGTCAACATAATGTCAGCATTGTGACAGAATATAGAGAGTTGCTGGTCAGGTCTATTTTAACATCATCCTAATGATTTAAAAAGTGCTAACACACTATCTTAAAGGTAGCATTTCACACTGGCATTGCCTCAATCAGCTCTACCCTACCCACTCACCCAATCAAACCTCTGTTATCCCACTTATTCTCACCACTCCCAATGTCTTGACTCATCTTCACCACCATCTCTCTCACTATTGCCCTCTTTATCATACTCTCTAACCCACCCACTTTCTTTATCTTACTAACCCACCTACCCCTTTCTTTTCCAACTGCAACATCCATGTATCTACTCTACAGCAGGATATCTACCCCTGTCCTTTTATACCTCTAATTTCTCATCAACTGGCACAAAGCCATCACCCCACTCACTACAACTCCCTCCACCCAGCCAAGAGGGGTTTTGTATTACAAGTTACTCAGTGACCCGGTCTGTGCTGGTGGCACATAAAAGGCTCTGTAGAGCACCCAGTACACTTTCTAAAGTGGTTGGCATTAGGAAGGGCGTCCAGTCATAGAAACCATTCCAAAACAGACAACTGGAGCCCGATACAGCTCTTCAGCTTGCCAGCTCTTGGAGTAAAGATTGTTTGCCAACATAACATGGCAGTCCTGGTTTAGGACGAATGTTGCTGTAATTTAATCCCAGGAGACATTGTCTCCAGCTGGCTATACAACACGATCTTTGTCCTTAGATTTTTTTTATGTAAGGACACAGATTGTGCCATATAGCCAGCTGGAGACAATGTCTCTGGGGCTAAATTACAGCAACATTCATCCTAAACCAGGACTGCCATGTTATGTTGGCAAACAATCTTTACTCCAAAGTACTGTTGCTGAATATCTCTCGTTGTGAGATTTACAAATAGTAATTTTACCAACTCTTGTTGAGCCATCTAACCCATGCCAGTATGAAAAAATGGATGTTATATGCTTCTGATGATGAGCAATTAATTAGTGCATAATTTTCCGTGAGTGTAAAAAGAGTAAATAGTGAAATACATGAAAAAGTATGGGGTGGGGTGAAGGAAAAATAGAAATTGAGAATCACTGACATAGCGGTGCCCCAGCATGGCCAGAGCTCATAAGCTGACACAAGTAAAACAATTCTTTGTTGGCTCTAAACATATCTGTTGTTGTTTCGTTGCAAGCGAACCTTGATTGAATAAACATGTGATTAAGTCCTTCTAGCCATGACCATCTACCTTTTGTATATTAATGACAACATCCTCTTTTTTCCCATTTTTTACACAAATGATTTATAAAATATCATTTGGATGGCATTAGGAAGGGCATCAAGCAGTCGAAACCTTACCAAATCAGATTGGAACCTGGTGCAGTCTCCTGGCTTGCCAGTCCCCAGTCAAACCGTCCAACCCATGCCAGCATGGAAAGCAGACGTTAAACAATGGTGATGGTGATGATGATGATGATGATGATGAAATTATAGAAATGGGAACAGCTTTAAATAATCACCTTTTTTTACCACCTTCACTCTGATTCTCATCTTAGTCACTTCTACGGAATTGGATTTCTTAGAGGCTCCGTTTTTCTTATGTTACCTCTTCTTGAAAGCTTTTAGTTATATCTCAAAAGCAAAATACTTTATCTCTCTGTTTACAGCCTCCATCCATCACAAATAATCTGTATTACAAATTTCTCATGCATTTGTCCTGATACATATGAAGGGATTACTTTGAAAACCAGAAACATGCATCATCAGAATGACTTTTGTGGTTTAGGTGTAACACTCACAATCACAAGATCATGGTTTCAATTTCCAGACCAGGTGGTGCGTTGTGTTCTTGAGCAAAATACTTCAGTTCATCATCTTACATGCAGTACATTATGCACCTGTTCAGGTAATGTCGATTTGATGGAGGGAGTGATTTTATGTGAGGCACAAACATTCGATCACTAGAAACAAATCACCTGTGCAGGATGTTGAGTAACGAATTACAGAATCCTCATCAGTCATCGATGATGGGAGAGTCCACCAATGCAGTGTGATGATGCAGAATAGAGAGCTGAAAATAATGAGTGCAGATCTATAAAAAAAAGGGTTAAATATGATGCAGGTATGAAAGGCAGAGCAGAAATTACTTGGCACCTGTCGTGTGTTATAGACATTAACTAGTCTACAGAAATGGTGGTGCTAGTATGGGCAGGTGATATTAATGGATAAGAACTCGTGGGAGTGAAAATATAATAGGATAACAGTGTGAGGGGCAGATGAGAAATGCAAAGCGGAGAAGTCTGAAATGAGAAACTGAACCATTGAGGTGCAAAATTATTCATATGACACACCTCAGTCCTACGCACTGTATGCTAATATAGGAAATTGGACATTAGATTAACAACAATGATGTTGATGATGATGATGATGATGACGATGGTGACGATGACGGTGATGACGATGATGATGACAATGATGATGACGACGATGATGATGATGGTGACAATGATGAAAGTGACGACAGTGATGATGATGATAATGAAGATGATGACGATAACGATGATGATGATAATTTTTCAATCTCTGTCATGTACTTAGACACACATCAAACTAATATACCTTCAGTATTGAGCTAACTTAAAGGAATGCAACAATAAAGCGAAACTAATTACTGTATTAATAAAGGATTTAATTAGCGAAAAGGAAATTGTATTTTGTACATTCTTTTCATTCCTAATCATTTCTTTCTTCTTTTGTTTCTTTTTTAAATAATAGAGTTGAAAATAGTAAATGAAGAATATGTGAGGACATCAGTTCTTGTAACTATCCACATATCTACTCTACACCAAAAAAAACACCTTTGTCTGTGTAAGGGTCGGGTGAAAAGTTCATAGGCTGACCAAGGAGTGAGGTTTATTTCTCAACATAGTGCTCCTTGTGGTCAGCACACTTCTTCCATCAGTGTTGCAGTTCTTGGATCCTGTTGGTGAAGAAGCTCTCATCCTGTTGGTCAAAAAAGTCATCAACAGCAGACATGATACCATCTTCACTGCAATACTCGTTCTCAGTCAAATGTTTTTATTGTGTTTTGGGGAACAGATGATAGTCAGATGGGGCCAAAATCAGGAGAATAGGGAAGCTGATCAACCAGTTCAAAGCCACAGTCAAGCACAGCAACCATTGAAACCAAGGACTTCCATGCTGGAACATTGTCCTGATGAAACAAGACCCCTTTCAGCAGTTTTCCTGTGTGTTTAGTCTTGATAGCCTTTTGTAGCAGTTCAAGAATTTGGACCTGGAGATCTCCATATCCAGTGACTTCGAGGGCCACATCCTAGTGGTGTCGTCAACAAAGAGCCCTCGACTACAAGACAACCAAAGTTTTTTTTTTTTCCCAAGGTCTGGGGTTTCCCACCCCTAAGCCTGAGACCATTACCTAATCACCCTTACCTGTCTTGTTGCTTAACAACAATAGCCTTTTGTAACTGCCCCAGCAAGTTGCCATAGTACTCTCCATTGATGGTATGGCCCTTTTGAAGACAGTCAATAAACACAATGCCTTCTGCCTTCCAAAAAACTGAGGCCACCACCTTCCCTGCAGATGAAACAACCTTGGCCTTCTTTGGAGCAGGTGATGAGGGGTGTTGCCACTGCATGGATTGTCTCTTGGTCTCTGACTCAAAGTGATGAATCTACCACACATCCTAGGTTAGGAAATGTTCAAAGAAACCAGCTGGATCTGCCCCAAACAATGTCAGATTTTCCTGTGATGTGATCAGTTTGGTATGCCTTTGGTCAGTTGTCAGAAGACGTGGCGCCCACCGGACAGAAACCTTCCTCATGCCCAGTTTGTTGCGCAGAATATTCTCAACTCCCTCACAAGATATGCTAAGAGCATTGGGTGTTTGATTTATGGTCATTCACCCATCATCCATCACCATGTGGAGAACACAATCAATATTTTCCTTGGTGGTGGTCATCTTCAAAACTCTCCCTTCTTCTCCCAAATTCAGCTGTCCACTTTTGCACTGTTGATAAAGCTGGAGTGTCCATCCCCTAATTTTACAACCATATCAACATGCATGTCATTGGGGGCTAAGCCCTTTTTCAGCAAATACTTGATAACACCACATTATGAAACTTTGTTCATTTTCAAAAGAAGCTGGTACTATTTACATTTGAAGTCTTCTTTGACCAATCAAATGTCAGTTTACTTGGAAAGAAACAATGCAAGAAGAGTTGAAGAGGCGGCGAGCTGGCAGAAACGTTAGCACGCCAGGCAAAATGCGTAGCCGTATTTCGTCAGCCGTTACGTTCTGAGTTCAAATTCCGCAGAGGTCGACTTTGTCTTTCATCCTTTCGGGGTCGATTAAATAAGTACCTGTTACGCACTGGGGTCGATATAATCGACTTAATCCATTTGTCTGTCTTTGTTTGTCCCCTCTGTGTTTAGCCCCTAGTGGGTAGTAAAGAAACAAATAAGATTTGGAATTAATGCATGCAAGATTTTACAGCTCTAGCATCATTCCTTCCTTGTCAGACTACGAACTTTCCAAACCTTAAATCTCTCCACTGGCACAAGCCACATCCCTTCCATACTACCCTCACACACCCCACCCCCAGTGATTCTGTCAGTGCTAGTGCCATGTATAAAGCACCCTGACCACTCTGTAAAGTGGTTGGAGTTAGGAAGGGCGTTCAGCTGTAGAAATCGTGCCAAAAGAGACAAATGGAGCCTGGTATGGCTCCTGGCTTTGCTAGCTCCAGTTAAACTGTCCAACCCATGCCAGCATAGAAAACAGACGTTAAATCATCATCATCATCACCACCATCATCAAGGTAGCAGTAACAATACAATCAACAGAAATCCTGACAATACTTTACAATGGTCAAAGTTTCTTTGAGTACAAACTCTGCTTGTCCTAAATAGTTATCATTGTCGAAAGACTTGAGAACTGAGGATTTAAGAACTTTCAAGAGAATTGGTAAATATATACAGCAAGAATATACTTAGTCAAGTATATTTCTCCTCTTCTTCAGAAATTAACCCTAGTCAAAAGAAAAATCGTTTCACCATCATCATCATGCCACCAACATAATCATCACCTTTAAAAATATTATCACAAGAGGCTGTTATGACTGATCGAATGTTGAGCATTTTGGTTCAAAAATCACGAGTTACATCTTCCAATTCCCTCTACAACACCAATCTTAAGAAGTCTATTAAGGGTTAGGGTAAGGATGACCTGGGTATTATTGTCAACAGCAATTTGCACTGGACAAACCACATCTCTAAGATTGTCAAGAAGGCCAAGGGTGTCTTAATATCACTCAGTAAGACCTTTGTCCCCTGCTCTCCAGCTAGCTGCTCAAAGCTAAGGTACATCCTCATTTAGAGTTTGCATCACCAGCCTGGAACCCCTATTTTGCTCAGAATATCAATCTGCTGGAAATTGTTTAGAAGCATGCAACCAAACAAATACCCACCATCAGGCATCCATCACACTCTGAACATCTTGTTTCCTGAACATGAACACATTAAAGCCCCGACATCTGACATCCATTTCAGTAGACACCCACAAGATTATCCACCATCTTTCCAACAACAATCTTGAGCATCTGCTTACAAGGCTTTGGTGGACCAAGGGCTAAAGTAGAATGTACTTAGCCAACGTGCCACATAGTAAGATTGAACCAGAAAAATGTGTTTAAGAAGCAAACTTCTTACTACACAACCATGCTTGTGTCTATGTGTGTGTGTGTGTGTGTGCGTGTGTGTATATCATCATCATCATCATCACCATCGTTGTTTAATGTCCGCTTTCCATGCTAGCATGGGCTGGATGGTTTGACTGAGGATTGGCAAGCCAAGGGTCTGTACTGGATTCCAATCTGATCAGGCAAGGTTTCTACAGCTGGATGCCCTTCCTAATGCCAACCACTCCTAGAGTGTAGTGGGTGCTTTTTACGTGCCACCAGCGCAGGATCCAGTCAGGAGGGCATCACTAATGTACCTGAAGAGACCCAGAAGGGGTTGAAACATGTGTTGTACCCAATAAAGCCTATTACACATTCCATCTCCTATTTTATTAATATTGTTACCTCAACCGCTACTACAAAGTTCCTGCAATAAATCTACGGATAACAACAGGTAATTGAAACTGTACCAATGCTTTACTCATCATCCACTCATACATTTTCTATAATTCTTCCATTATATATATATACTCTTTTGCTTGTTTCAGTCATTTGACTGTGGCTATGCTGGAGCACCCCCTTTAGTCAAGCAAATCAACCTCAGGACTTATTCTTTGTAAGCCTAGTACTTATTCTATCAGTCTCTTTTGCTGAAATGCTAAGTTACAGGGACGTAAACACACCAGCATCGGTTGTCAAGCAATGTTGGAGGGACAAACACAGACACACAAACATATACACACACATATACATCATCATCATCATTGTTTAACGTCCGCTTTCCATGCTAGCATGGTTTGGAGGATTTTGACTGAGGGCTGGCGAACCAGATGACTGCAGTAGGCTCCAATCTTGATCTGGCAGAGTTTCTACAGCTGGATGCCCTTCCTAACGCCAACCACTCCGAGAGTGTAGTGGGTGCATTTTACGTGCCACCGGCACGGGGGCCAGTCAAGCGGGACTGGCAATGACCTTGCTCGAATCTTTTTACATGTGCCAGTGAAGCGGCGTTGGTAATGATCATGCTCGAATGGTGCCCTTTTACGTGCCACGGGCATGGAAGTCAGTTGGCTGCTCTGGTAACGATCACGCTCGGATGGTGCTCTTGGCACCCTACTAGCAATTGCACAAGTGCCAGTAAGGCGACACTGGTAACGATCATACTTAAATGGTGCCCTTTTATGTGCCACTGGCACGGAAGCTGGTTAGTCGTTCTATCAACGATCACACTCGTATGGTGTTCTTTGCACCCCGCTAGCATGGATGCCAGTCGTTGAATTTGATTTTGATTTGATTTCACTGGCCTCAACAGGTCTTCGCAAAGAGAGTTTAGTGACCAAAGAAGGAAAAGGTATGCATAAATGGGCTGGTTACGCTCCTGGCATAGGCCACAGGTTATCGTCTCATTTGGCTTGCCAGGTCTTCTCAAGCACAGCATATTTCCAAAAGTCTCAATACATATATATACATATATACAACAAGCTTCTTTCAGTTTCCATCTACCAAATCCACTCACAAGGCTTTGGTCAGCTATAGTAGAAGATACTTGCCCAAGGTGCCAAGCAGTGGGACTGAACCTGGAACTATGTGGTTCGTAAGCAAGTTACTTACCACACAGCCACTCCTATATATATATATATGACATTTTTCATGTGAACCAAAGAGAAAAAATATGAGATAGATATGGTATATAATTTTTTTTTTGTGCAGGGGTTCCTTGAGACATGTAATTTATTTTAAGGGTTACGCAAGGATAAAAAGGGTCAAGAAACACTGCTCTACATGGTTGCTCCACCTGCCTGGAATTACTCTGAAGTCACCTTACCAACTGAAAAACAGAAATACACTTTGAACAATATTTCCCTAGGTATACTAGGTATTATCACAAGACTGGATGGCCATGGCTGGAACCTCAAGACTATTGATTAGGGTTAAACAACAACAGCACCAGCTCCAGCAAGGTTTGAACTTATGACATCTGATGAGTTACCCACCACTTTACTATCAAAAGCCACTACGCACGTCTGTTTAATTCACTTATTTTATTTAAAATAACATCATTCTTCTTTGTTTAATACAACAGAACGTTGACCTTTGATGATAAAGAAAAAAGAAAATTTCTTTTGTTATGTAAATGAAATGAGAAGTACATGAAAAGGATTTTTTTTTCTTTCCTTCTTAACTTTGCAAATTGGTGAATTAGCAAATTTATCTGCTCAGAAATAATTTACACTCGACACATTCAGGATCATTGAAAAACAGTTGTATGAAAATATATATGAATAGAAAATATAAGCTTCAAGGAGACATTATTGCAAAAAAAATGTTCAACAGTTCTTCAGCATAAGAAATACTTTGCTCATTCCAGGAATGTCATCTCTGGGCCAGATCTATTTTGGGTCTTAAAGCTGACATCGTTATTAGAATGGCTTCCTGAAACCAAAAAAAAAAAAAAAAAAGAGTGGAAGTAGTACAAAAGTCAGTTCAAAGTTGAACTCATGTTTATATAAATACTTGCATACCGTGTATAGTTACACAGTTTCTATATCGTTAAAACTTATTAACCATCTTTTATAAGTCATCATCATCATCATCATTTAACATCCATCTGCCATGTTATTCCCATCACCCGCTTAATTTGCTGATTCAGTGAAGGGTGACTTTTTTTCCCCCCCATTATCACAGTAAAGTCTGCCACAAACTCCATCCTACTATGGAATGCAGTGCTTACTCATTCACCTTGTTCAACTCAAATATTTCAGTGGATTTTACTCAAGGAATATAGGTCAATAAAATAGTTGACAAATCATCACCATCATCATTATCATTGTTTAACATCTGTTTTCCATGCTGGCATGGGTTGGACGGTTTGACTGAGGTCTCCAATCTAATCTGGCAAAGTTTCTACAGCTGGATGCCCTTTCTAACGCCAACCACTCCAGGCACTTAATTATTTTTATTGATTCTACACCAGCTTCAAGTAAAAGTTACATCACTGAGTGAAACGAGTACAGCACAGCTTCAATAGCAGAATGGGAAATTGTTGATATTACAAGCCAACAGATTTAAGCACTTAGTCCACTCTGTAAAATGGTTGGAATTAGGAAGGGCATATAAAAAAATTTCCATTTGATATTTATTTTGATGTTGATTTCAAGTACATCAATATCAAAATAAATATCAAATGGAAATTGTAGTTGTGATACCTGTGCCAGTGGCACATAAAAAGCACCATCTGAACGTGGCTGATGCCAGCGCCACCTTGACTGTCTTCCATGCCGGTGGCATGTAAAAAGCACCAACCGATCGTGCCCACTGCCAGCCTCCCCTGGCAACTGGTGCTGGTGGCACATAAAAAGCATCCACTACACTCACAGAGTCGTTGGCGTTAGGAAGGGCATCCAGCTGTAGAAACACTGCCAGATCAGACTGGAGCCTGGTACAGCCCCCTGGCTTCCCAGACCCCAGTCGAACCGTCCAACCCATGCTAGCTTGGAAAACGGACGTTAAACGATAATGATGATGGTCTAGCCATAGAAACCATTCCAAAGCAGCCAATGAAGCCAGGTATGGCTCCTGGCCTTGCCAGATCCTGACACTAAAATGTAGAACCCATGCCTGAATGGAAGGAAGACAGTAAATGATGATGATGATGTGCACGGCCCAGCCACACCCTCAGCACATTAGTGATCAGCCCCTCATGGCAACTAGCATTACACATCAAATGGATCAAGCTCAAATCCCGTTTCTCTTTACCCTCCACATATCTTCAGCATCCAACATCCATCCATCCTCAACAGGCTGCACCATGCTTCATACAGACTTTCTTTCACACACACAAAAAAAAAAAGAAACCATTTGTTACAAACAGAAGTGGAAATTCCATTAATGTTTTCAACACATTGTCTTTGCTGCCACAACCAGCAGTCAACAGGGTTAGCTATCAACTCCATGCAATGAGTCACCCAGGTTGTTTTTCACTAAACTTCATGATTGCTCTCACAGTCAACTACTTACTTCTGTACAGTTCTATATTTTAGAGATGAGGAATTATGTACATTATGTACATTATTTACGTTTGACAGATATTTGGCCTCATCTTGTTTGTTGTTAACACGTTTCGGCTGATATACCCTCCAGCCTTCATCAGGGGTCTTGGGGAAATTTCAAACCTGAGTTCTCATTCCTAAGGTATTTTTTTTTCAATGTTGTTGTTATTATTATTATTATTATTATTCAGGTTACTGCCTGGAATCAAACTCGGAAGGATAGGAAAATATTAGCTTTATAAGCCCTAAAATTCACTCCATAATTGCCCACAGGCATATTGGCATAGTGGTTAAGAGCGCAGGCTACTAACCCCAAGATTCTGAGTTCGATTCCATGCAGTGACTTGAATAATAATATCGAAAAATACCTTAGGAAGTTTCCCCAAGATACCTGGCTGGAGGGTATATCAGCCGAAACACGTTAACAAATATCCATCAAATGTAAATAATGTACTTACTTCTGTGTTCTATCATACTAGATGGCACTCTGCTACACATTTCACTGTTGAGGACCTAGTTTACTTAAATTACCAGATTATAGAGTGTGGGAGCCAAATGAAGAAATGCCAAAGAGTTGGTTCCTAACTGAAAAGTTATTGCAAAAAAAAAAAGTAAATGTAGCTTCACATTTCATCAAAAGTACTTTCTCTCCACTGGGTCCCATAGTCTATTTGGGGTTGGCTTCTACAGCTGGATGCCCTTCCCAATGTCAACCATTTTACAGAGTGCTCCACTGGGTGATTTCTACATGGCACAGGCACACAGTGCAGTTTGTAAAGTGGTTGGCATTAGGAAGGGCATCAAGCTGTAGAAGCCACGTCAAAAAATGGTAAATATAAGCAAGATATGGACCCTGACCCCCTTCAACCAGTATAATGAAAAAAAAAAAGATTATTGTGTTTCTATGCCTTCTACCATTATTAAAAAAAACCATTGTGACTTGCAAACAAAACAGGAGCAGCAAGGATGGAAATATTTTCAAAAAAGAGATAAAAACAACTACAAAACATCTCAATAGATTCTTTAATCGTCATCATCATCATCATCGTTTAATGTCCATTTTCCATGCTGGCATGGGTTGGACGGTTTGACTGAAGCTGACAAGGCCAGGAGCTGCACCAGATTCCGATTGTCTGTTTTGGCATAGTTTATATAGGTAGATGTCCTTCCTAACGCCAACCACTTCACAAAGTGTACTAGGCTTTTGCATGACACCAGCACAGGTGCCTTTTCATGGCAATGACACGAGTGCTTTTTATGTGGCACTACTTTTTACATGGCACCAAGACCAGATAAGCAATTATAAAAAAGTTGATTCTGAAATACAGTTAGCTGAAAAGACAGGCTTCAAATAAATTAAATTAAATTAAAAATATATTCCCATAATATGCCGTTTGCCAGACTCGTCTGATACCTGTAGCGCCGCCCCAACTGGCCTCGTGCCAGTGGCACGTAAAAAGCACCATCCATTCGTGGCCATTGCCAGCCTCGCCTGGCCCTTGTGCCAGTGGCACATAAAAAGCACCATCCAATTGTGGTTGTTTGCCAGACTCGTCTGGCACGTAAAAAGCACCCACTACACTCATGGAGTGGTTGGCGTTAGGAAGGGCATCCAGCTGTAGAAACTCTGCTAGATCAAACTGGGCCTGGTGCAGCCTTCTGGCTTCCCAGACCCCAGTTGAACCGTCCAACCCATGCTAGCATGGAAAGCAGACGCTAAACGATGATGATGATGATTCCCATAAAATGATTTCCCTCAAATGTACTCCTTTCAGAAAGCTGTAATTGGCCCTTCAGAGCCGTGTCTGATAATAAAAGCCCCAAGAATGGAGATTGTTATTGTGTGAAGGGGGTAAAAAGAAAGAAAGAAAGAATAAAAGGAAAAAAATTACCTCTGTACGTATTGTACGACTTCCTTGGTTTGGACAGGTGTTCAAATAATAGTGAAATAAGTATCTAGGGTTATCCACTGTTAATTTGGCGTCAGCTTCCAGACTAGCTTCCAGGCCTTGTAAGCCACCAAACACCACCAAAGCATGCCTAGATGACAGTCAAATAACAAGAGGAATAAAAATAATAGCTCCCTTAATGATAATGGAATGGTGTCATATATTAATTATAATTCTTTTTTTTTTTTCTGTAATAGGTATTTAGATATGAATTTGTATAACTAGATCAAAATAGAAAACTGGACGTGTTGAAAAGAACAGGTACTTCTCTCATGAGATTTTCGTATATATATATTAACAATGGTGTGGAGAAGTACAACATAATTAAAATGGTAAGTCAGGAACACTGCATTGATCTCTACTGCAAAAGTAGAATCTCTTAGAAGAAAATTTGTGAAATCTCGGCTTCATAGGAATATTGAACCCATTCTAGTATCATTTTTATGACAAAAATGTGAATGGTTTAGCATCATAACAAGTGATTACAGTAAACTATAGAATGAAAGTAGACAGTATGCAAAATACCTTGTTTTCATAAGTCTTGAATTAAAATCTTCCACCAAACCTTAGTCACAATTTATGTTCCTAACACTAACTTAATGATAACTAAGTTATTTTACTAAATTCTTTGTTCATCATCATCATCGTTTAACGTCCATTTTCCATGCTAGCATGGGTTGGACGGTTCGACCGGGGTCTCGGAAGCCAGGAGGCTGCACCAGGCTCCAGTCTGATCTGGCAGTGTTCCTACAGCTGGACGCCCTTCCTAATGCCAACACAGAGCATTTCAAAATAAATACAGTAACATAAGGGTTAAGCTAAATGGTCGTATGAGATGGATGTAGTGAGTTAAACCAATTTTAGCCTATCCTTTGTATATATTTTACCAAGTAGAGAGGGATGAAAGCTAAAGTTTCTGGTCTCAGATATTTGAACTCTGAATCTAGACAGAGAATGGCTTTATCATCTCTGTGGCCTGATGGTTAGGGTGTTGCACTCACAACTGCTAGATTGTGGGTTCAATTTCTGCACTGGGTGGTGCATTGTGTTCTTGAGCAAAATACTTCACTTCGCATTGCTCCAGTCCAACCCAACTGCAATGGACTAGCCTTCCAATCAGGGGAAATGTTGGCCTGCTGCTCGTGCCAGTGGGGTGGCATCATTCAAGAGGTAAAACAATGTGAAGCGCATTGTGACCAGCAATGTATAACAACATCTGATAGTCTGGTCAATACTCTGATACAATAATATATAATAATAATAATAATAATTATAGTTTCTAAAATAGGCACAGGGCTCTAGCACAATAGGGAGGAAGGGGATCAGTGAATATCAACCCTAGTATTTGACTGGTATCTCTATTTTATCAACCTCAGGGGGATGATCAACAAAGTAGAGCTTGACAAGATTCGAACTCAGAATATAAAGAACCACAACAAATGCCACAAGGCATGTTTTTGTGACATGCAAAGGATTCTGCAACCCTTCAACCCTTCAATTTGTTTTATGTTCAAATCAGCCTCTCGCACTAAACCTAATATATCCTTCTAAAATTAAACAATTAGCCTCACAGAAGCAATGACAAGAGACCAAGACCTTTGGAGATATGTTGTGATTGAGAAGACCCAGCAACTAAAATGAGATTGCAGCCATGGCCGATGTCACTGTTGCATGTCCGGCCCATTTAAGAGGACCCTTGATGCATTGGGTGATATGATATGCTTGAGAAGACCTGTTGAGTCAAGTAAAACCAAAGTCATAGCCATGGCCAGTGCCCCCTGACTGGCTCCTGTTCCGGTGGCACATAAAATGCATTATCCGAATGTGGTTGATGCCAGTATCCCCTGACTGACTCCTGTGCCGGTGACATGTAAAAAGTATTATCCAAATGTAATCAATGCCAGGCCGGCTCCCGTGCTGGTGGCATGTAAAAAGTGCCATCCAAAAGTGGCCAATGCCAGTGCCCCATGCCGGTGGCACATAAAAAGCACTATCCTAATGTGATTGATGCCAGGGCCGCCTGACTGGCTCCTGTGCCGGTGGCACGTAAAAAGCACTGACTACACTCTTGGAGTGGTTGGCATTAGGAAGGGCATCCAGTTGTAGAAACATTGCCAGATCAGATTAGAACCTGGTCCAGCTGCTGGCTCTCTCAGTCAAACAGTCCAACCCATGCCAGCATGGAAAATGGGCGTTAAACGATGATGATGATGACATCATTGAAATCTCAAAGGCATGAGGTGAATGCTCGGTTAATTACAAACACCTGAATGCTAAAGAGTTAAATAATTGTTTTTAGCCTAAGAGGCAGATATTTATGACAGGTACTTTTTATTGGCCTTCAAAAGATGAAAGACAAATTTAACCTAGGCCAGGATTTGAAATCAGAATGTAAAAGTATCAAATACCACAAGGTATTTTTGTCCATCGCCTTACCAATTCTACTCTCTACAACCCGTGAGGAACAAGTCCAATGACAGGACTGAAACCATGGATTTCATACTATCTGGTGGCAGCAAGACTAACTGCACTGGACAGTGTAACCACACACATCTCAATGAAATAAAGTGTCTTGCTCAAGGACACAAAACACTGCTGGGAATTGAACTCACAACCTAATAAATGTGAGCCAAATACCCCAACCACTATGCCACACATCTTCACTACCCATAACACATAATAGAGTTATTATATTTCAAAAAGAAGTACAAGACAAACCTAAATTTTTCTAGCTTCAATTCATCAACACTCGTTCCTTTATCAGATGTTCCAATGATGGTGTCGTAACCCTCTTCATAAGGACACTCAGTGATCACAGAGCTCAAGCTATCAGCCATTCTCACAGTATAACCCCAATAAATACCGGCTTCTGTACGGGGAGTTGAGAAAGAAACGGCTGTGCCCTTCAGAATGTTCGTTTCTGAAAAAGTATACGTAAGGATTTACAATCATCAATCTGTATTATTTGTCTTGACACTAATATTTATATTTTATGGGAAAGGATATTACCAAAGCCAATTCAGAAATAAGGAATCATTATTTACATTTGACAGATATTTGTCCTCGTCTTGTTTGTTATTAACACGTTTCGGCTGATATACACTCCAGCCTTCATCTGGTGTCTTGGGGAAATTTCGAACCTGGGTTCTCATTCCTAAGGTATTTTTCGATGTTATTATTATTATTATTATTATTATTATTATTCAGTTCTATATTTAAGAGATGAAGAATTATGTACATTATTTACATTTGACGGATATTAACGTTTCAGCTCCAACCTTCATCAGATGTCTTGGGGAAATCTCAAACCTTCATCAGATGTCTTGGGGAAATTTCAAACCTAGGTTCTCATTCCTAAGGTATTTTTCGATGTTATTATTATTATTATATTATTATTATTATTATTATTCAGTTCTATATTTAAGAGATGAAGAATTATGTACATTATTTACATTTGACGGATATTAACGTTTCAGCTCCAACCTTCATCAGATGTCTTGGGGAAATCTCAAACCTAGGTTCTCATTCCTAAGGTATTTTTCGATGTTATTATTATTATTATTATTATTCAGTTCTATATTTAAGAGATGAGGAATTATGTACATTATTTACATTTGACGGATATTAACGTTTCGGCTGATATACCCTCCAGCCTTCATCAGGTATCTGGGGAAATTTCGAACATTGGTTCTCATTTCCAAGGTAATTTTTGATGTTATTATTATTATTCAGTTCTATATTTAAGAGATGAGGAATTATGTGCATCATTTACATTTAACGGACATTTTTCCTCATCTTTTGTTGTTAACACGTTTCAGCTGATAAACTCTCCAGCTTTCATCAGGTGTCCTGGGGTAATTTCAAACCCTCATTGCTATGGTATTTTTCCGATGTTGTTGTTATCACTATTATTATTATTATTATTATTAAAGTCACTGCCTGGAATTGAACTCAGAATCTTGGGGTCAGTAGCCTGCACTCTTAACCACTGTACTAATATTTATATCTGTATTCAATTAGAACTGTAATACATTAGTGTAAAGCTCTGGCCAGCTGAATCGGCAATTTTAATTCCAGGCTGAAAAGTGACTACTGCCCTTTTTCCTGGGAAAAGGAATGAATGTTGTAACTTTTATCCAGTATTTCCTGAAAATTCTAAAGCTTCATCCCTAAAATGAGGTGTAATGAGGGGGGGGCGTCATTCCAAGGTATCTTTCCTGGCACCGTGTTATAGTGTTGCAACAAATTACATCAAGCAATGGAAATCTTGTAAGAATAATAACAATCCTTAATATAACCAGCCCACTCAAAAAGTACCTTGGATTATAGGGTAACATGCCGTGCTTGAGGAGACCTATTGAGTCAAGTACATCAACATCAAATCATATTACAATCAAATAGAAATTGTGGTTGTGGTCTCTGTGCTGGTGGCACATAAAAAGCACCATCTGGATGTGGTCGATGCCAGCCCCCTTGCCTCAAGGGCTTCTGTGCCATGCCACATAAAAAGCACCATCCAAACATGGCCAATGCCAGCACCGCCTTGACTGGCTCCCGTGCCAGTATCACGTGAAAAGCACCCACTACACTCTCAGAATGGTTGGCATTAGGAAGGTCATCCAGCTGTAGAAACATTGCCAGATCAGACTGGTGCCTGGTGCAGCCTCCATGGCTTTCCAGACCCCAGTCAAACCATCAAACGCATGTCAGCATGGAAAATGGATGTTAAACGATGAATAATAATAATAATAACAATAATAATAATAATCCTTTCTACTAAAGACACAAGACACTTTGAACTGGGACCTGAAGACAGACAAAATGCTGCTAAGCATTTCTCCTGGTGTGCTAATGGTTTTGCCAGCTCACCACTTTTGTAAGAGTAATAAGAATGAATTTATTGCATACAATACTCAGGTGCAGCGCTATTCATCATAAAAAGTAGCCAAAAAGGGCCTGAATGGTACAGAGAATAAATGCACCATAAGTGAACAGTGAATGAGTCATTTAAAATAAAGAGTGGGGTTAGCATCAGGCATACTATAATAATAATGAAATTATTGCATACAGTGCTCAGGTGCACCACAACTTGTCAAAAGTGCGTATAAAGCATATGCAGTAATGTAAAAATGTCTGGAAAGCGAACAGTGTATGAGTCAGATACATGCTTGCGTGTGTATGGAGAGGAGAAAATCAGGTGTAGTGTTGGTGAATCTCAAGGAAGCATACTGTTCATAAATTTCAAGAAGCAACAGCTAACAACTGTTGGGGGTAGTTTATTCCATGCTTTAGAAATTCTGAAGATGTTCCTGAAAGTCATGGGGTCTGTGTTGCTTCTTGATTCTTTAAACATGTCCACAAGCGTTAGTCATATGGAATTCAAAAGAGTGGCCAAGGTTGTCGATGGAAAGATTATGGATAATCTCGTGGGTGTCTGCCAAGTCTGTTGCCAGACATCAGAGCTTTGATGTGTCCATGCCCAGGGATGCAAAGCGTTCAGAGTATGGTAGATGCCCGGCGGTGAGTACACCGTCTGGTCGGATGTTTCTGTAACAGTCAGCAATATAATCGCTTATCTTAGTGTAGCTGGGCAAGGTAGATAACTCTGCTTGCTCCGGTTCGCCCGTCAAGCAGAAAACAAGTTCTATTTTTTTCTCTTCATGGTCAAGTGGCCAGGAACAAGAAAGTTTCTAACAGTAAACCCTGTTTGGGACACAAGAGACTATAATTCATTGAATTGACCTAGTATATCACTGGTATGTACTTTATTTATCTTCTTTGGACAAAAGCAAAACTTGGCTTGTACAGTAATTGATAACAGCAAAATTTTGAAATTCAGATGCTTAAGAGCGCCTCCAGTATACCTTAGTGATTTACCTGCTCTCAAAGAGAACAACAATCATGTCTGACTCGAACCCAAAGCCATTACTCGCCCCATCAGTTGAGTGGTCCTTTATTTTATCAACCCCAGATAAATAAAATGTTACCCTTTTAATTCAATTCCAACAGCATTTCAATAAAGAACACAAAGGGGCAGAATCAAATATGACAAGGTATTCACATTAGTCAGGAACTAAACCAATGGGACTCAACTAGGGTCCATATGACCTTGGGGAGTGGGGGGATTAAGAATCGTTGTTAAAAACTGTGTGCAATAAACTGTTTATACTTCTATAAAACACAATATTTTAACAATTCTTTTATGCAATTTCAAATAATATTTAATTATAGGTGCAGGAGTGGTTGTATGGTAAGAAGCTTACTTCCCAACCACATGGTTCTGGGTTCAGTCCCATTGTGTGGCACCTTGGGCAAGTGTCTTCTACTATAGCCTCAGGCCGACCAAAGCCTTGTGAGTGGATTTGGTAGATGGAAACTGAAAGAAACCTGTTGTATATATATATGTATGTTTAATGTTTGTGTCTGTGTTTGTCCCCCACCATTGCTTGACAACCAATGATGGTGTGTTTACATCCTTGTAACTTAGCAGTTCGGCAAAAGGACCCGATAAAATAAGTACTAGGTTTACAAAGAATAAGTCCTGGAGGAACAAAATCCCATCATAACTGTTGAGGAACTAGCAGAGAAGCTTGGATTTGGTCATTCAACCATTCATCGACACCAGCACAACAAGAAAAACAATTATCTTTGGTTTCAAGACAAAAGGTGTTCTTTCATCAGGATAATGTTCGACCACATACAGCGAGGATGACATTCCAAAGGCTGGAGCAGTTTGAATAGGAAACGATGCCCCAAACACCATATTCACCGGACATTACCCCATCTGATTATCATTTATTCAGCTGTCTTCAAAATCATTTGGACAGAAAAAATGTGAATTCTGTTGACAAGGTCAGAACAGTACTGGAGGAGTATTTTTCATCACGGACAAGTGAATTTTGGAAGAGGGGCCTTTCAAGTTTAACAGATAGATAGAAGAGCATTACAGAAAATAAAGGAGAGTATATTTTAGATTAAAAAATAACTTTGTTTATCTTAATTTTGAAAAATAAAAGTATAAATGCATTATTTATGAGATGACCCAATATTCAGTTCACTTCTGCCAAATGCTATCCATACTCTAAGTCTGAGATTGTAGAGAACAAGAAATATGAAGCTTTGACAACCATATAGTTTCTGTGAATATCAGCAACAACATCGGAGACATTTGGCTGTCTTACGCTTTTTTCAAAAATAAACAAGAGAAGCTAAGAAAATTGGATTTTTTTTTTCCTTCATCAAGAATTGAAACCCAGTCCTGGATTAAGCTTGCCAGGAACTTAACTCCTCCTTTGTGGTTCTCAGTAACACAATGAGAGTAACAACAATGGCTACTGAGCAGAGGAGTGAGTGGAATTATATCCATTTACTGGTATATTACATATACTCACTGGAACGTACGGTATTTAATTTCACAGTTACACGCTGTCCACTGGGAATGGTTTGGTCTACAAGAACTTTCTGAAAAAGAAAGAAAGATTTTCTGAAAGAACTGAAAAAATCTGGTTTCAGGAGTTCATCCCTCATCATCTGTTACACTTCTCACTCCAGCACATTTACCCATCCACCCACTTTTTCTGTCCCTTTATCCTATTCTCTTTGTATTCTCACATCCATCTCTCTAAACGGGCAGGCCATGTAAGGGACACCAGCACCTGTTCCTTTATCTTACTTTCATATCCCTCAATACTACACCCCACTCAGTTGAGGAGTCTTGTCTCACAGGTACTTAGTCATCATCATCATTTAATGTCCGCTTTCCATGAGGTCTGGAGAGCCAGAAGCCTGCACAAGGCTCCAATCTGACCTGGCGAAGTTTCTACAGCTGGATGCCCTTCCTAACGCCAACCACTCCAAGAGTGCAGTGGGTGCTTTTTACGTGCCACTGGCATGAGGGCCAGTCAAGCAGTTCTAGCAACGACCATGCTCAAAAGATGTTTTTTACATGCCACCTGCATGGGAGCAAGTCTGGCGGCACTGGCAACAACCACGCTCAAATATTCTTTTTCACTTGCCACCAGCAACGATCACACTCAATCATGACGCTGGCAACAATCATGCTCAAATGGTGCTTTTTACATGTCACCGGCACCAATACTAATAACAAAAAGCACCCAACAGACTCTGTGAAGTGGTTGGCATTAAGAAAGGCATCCAGTTGCAGGAACCATGCCAAGGAAAAAGGGATATCAAATGATGGTGGCGATAATCCAACAAAGGATCATTATGCTTCCAATAACCATTCATTATGTCAGCAATATACATTTAGCTTGAAACAGGTATTCCTTAACTGAACATTGAAAACTAAATGTACATCTTATTCAAGATAACGTCACTTGATTTGTTACCAGCATATTACTGGTATTTATATTGGGACACACAAAATTTGAGTGCAATTGGTTTTGCACCCAAAACAATGACAAAAATAAACATTGCAGAAAATCTGATCTCATACAAAAGGCTTGTGAAGCTAAGGAGCTGGACTACGAATCATAAGATCGTCTGTTCAAATCTTACTGCAGCCCTTCTGTTAAACCCCTGGGTAAAGCATTCGGCAAATTTCATTTATTCCTTTCAGGTACAGCATTTCTGTAGTAAAATAGATACGACACAGCTTTCAAAAGATATTTTCTCCTCACGAAAACATCCCATATGTTAAAATAGGAATAATCGATGCTAAACATTACCTTTTTCAGACCCACATCCACCAGACTGCCTCTGCCAGGTTCCGAAGATTCACTATGAACTACCCCTTCTCGATATATACTCTCTTCACCAACAGACATATGATGTGGAGAGGCTACAGGATTTAAGACACCTGGAAAATAAAGAGAGAAGGTAGAAGCAATGACACATGTAGCGCTCTGCATTAAGTCATCATCATCATCATTTAACGTCTGCTTTCCATGCTAGCATGGGTTGGACGATTTGGCTGAGGTCTGGCAAACCAGACTCCAATCTGATCTGGCAGAGTTTCTACAGCTGGATGCCCTTCCTAACGCCAACCACTCCGAGAGTGTAGTGGGTGCTTTTACGTTCCACCAGCACAAGGGCCAGTTTGGTGGTACTGGCAACGGCCACGCCCAAATGGTGCTTTTCATGTGCCACCTGCACAGGAGCCAGTCCAGCAGCACTGGCAACGACCTTGCTTGAATGTTTCACGTGCCACCAGCACACGTGCTAGTAAGGCGACGCGGTAATCTTAATGCAGCCCTTCTGTTAAACCCCTGGGTCAATAGCTTGTATTTAAATTACTGTCGTTGTATTGAGCTGGTGGCACATAAAAAACACCCATTACACTCTGAGAGCGGTTGGCATTAGGAAAGGCACTCAGCTGTAAAAACTTTGCCAAATCAGATTGGAACTTGAATCAGACCCCAGTTTTCAGTCAAACCATCCAGCTCATGCCAGCATGGAAAGTGGACTTAAGGTGATGAAGATAAATTTAACTTTCAATATTTCAATTTATCTGTTTACAGCCCTCATAACTTAGTGCTTCAGCTAAAGAGACTGATAGAATAAGTAAAAAATAAATACTGAGTATCAATGAAACCCTTTAAGGGTGAATAAGAGATAAAGAAGATGGCATTTTGGGTTCTTCCTCTACTAGCAAAAAGTACTTTAAAACTTCCATTAACTGAGAAGGTTTTGATACCCTCAGACCAAAGTAGAGGCTTCCACACAGTTTCTGTCTCTTAAAATACGCTTACATAGCTTGAGTCAATTGATAGACTAAGATAGAAGGCATTGGTCCAAGGTCCTGCAGGGTTTGATTGAAACTAGAACCCTGTGGCGACACAGGAAACTCGTTAACCTCACAGCCAAGCTTGGACTCCAATTAAGGAAGACTGAAAGCTATAACAACAACACCAACAACAATTGCTTCACCAGTAAATAAATCTCTAAATTCACAAAACAAAAAAAAAAACCATTACAACATGCCTCGAAAAGCATTGATAAAATGGATATGAAACAAAACGATAAAAGAAATGGGAACATAGGCGTAGGAGTGGCTGTGTGGTGAGTAGCTTGCTTATGAACCACATGATTCCGGGTTTAGACCCACTGCGTGCACCTTGGGCAAGTGTCTTCTACTATAGCCTCGGTCCGACCAAAGCCTTGTGAGTGGATTTGGTAGACGAAAACTGAAAGAAGCCCGTCGTGTATATATATATATATATATATATATATATATCTCATCATCATATATATATATATATATATATATATATATATATATGCGTGTATGTGTATATGTTTCTGTGTCTGTGTTTGTCCCCCTTCCCCCCAACATTGCTTGACAACCGTTGCTGGTGTGTTTACATCCCTGTAACTTAGCGGTTCGGCAAAAGAGACCGATAGAATAACTACTAGGCTTACAAAGAATAAGTCCTGGGGTCGATGTGCTCGACTAAAAGGCGGTGCTCCAGCATGGCCGCAGTCAAAAGACTGAAACAAGTAATAGAGTAAAAAGAGTATCTCACCTGCATATTGAAGATCACTATGTCTGGGAAACAGCTGTTTGCGAATATACTGCGGACATTCCAGGTACTGTAGGAGCCGACCAAAGAGGTGGTTGGAATCTGCCTTAAACCCTCCAGATGCATTTCTAAGGATAAAACAGAATGCGCATAAGCAGAGTTGCTGTAGTATGGCTACAAAAATCCTAACAGAAACCTTTGTTGCAAATGAAAGGAAATTATTCTAGGCTTTTAGAGAGTAAGAATCAAGTTGTGATCCCTGTGCCGGTGGCACGTAAAAAGCACCATCCGAACGTGGCCGATGCCAGCGCCACCCTGACTGGCTTCCGTGCCGGTGGCACGTAAAAAGCACCCACTACACTCACGGAGTGGATGGCGTTAGGAAGGGCATCCAGCTGTAGAAACACTGCCAGATCAGACTGGAGCCTGGTGCAGCCTCCTGGCTTCCCAGACCCCGGTTGAACCGTCCAACCCATGCTAGCATGGAAAACAGACATTAAACAATGATGATGATAATGTTTATGAAAGAGTGTGGAAACATAAAGTGTATACCTAATGTGAGGTGATATATATCTCCATGTACATAAAAAACACCTGTGCTGGTGCCACATGTAAAGCACCCAAGCTGGTGTCACATATGAAGCCCTGGTGCTGATGCGACATAAAAAGCACTGGCTATGGTGCCACATAAGAAGTACCCAGTACACTCTGTACAGTGGTTGGCATAGGAAAGGCAGCCAGTCATAGAAAACAAGCCAAGACAGACAATTATAGCCTGGTGTAACTCTCCAACATGGGCAAATGGTGGACAGTCTGCCAACACACAGTTCACACGGGATATAATTAAAGTGGATTTCTACTTTAATTCACCATCCTTAGAGATTACCAACATTTCATTTTTGGTTCTTCCTCTCCATAGAATTAAAATGATGCATTAAAATTTTTAGTCTTGAATTCCAAACAACATTACTGAGAACGTGACAGTACATATACTAAGAAGATTAGCATGACCCCAGCGCAAGGATGACACGCAAATTCATGAAGTGTTCCATATTTTTATCGTTGCCAGTGCCGCCAGACTGGCTTCGTGCAGGTAGCACGTAAAAACACCTTTGAGCGTGGTCATTGCCAGAACCGACTGACTGGCCCTTGTGCTGGTAGCACATAAAAGCACTCACTACACACTCGGAGTGGTTGACGTTAGGAGGGGCATGCAGCAGTAGAAACTTTGCCAGGTCTGATTGAGCCGAGTGCAGCCTCCTGGCTCGCCAGTGCTCAGTCAAACCGTCCAACCCATGCCAGCATGTAACATGGACGTTAAACGATGATGATATAAAATGCACCATGTGAACGTAGTCAATGCCAGTGCCCCCTGTCTGGCTCCCATGCCGGAGGCATGTAAAAAGCACCGTCCAAACATGGTCGATGCCAGATGCTTTTTACATGCCAAATCACTAATCAAATTAATGATAACAGTAATGATTAGGTTGACAATAATAATAATAATAATTAAGAATATAAAACTCACCTGTCACTGTGTTTTCTTTCATCAAAGACAACAATTTCATCAACATTAAAGATCACAGCTGCACGAGCCACCTGCAATCAACACAATGTACATGAAAATATTTAAAAGAGTTGCACAATATATGCTGGTGATGGTGCACATTCTATAGTATAAATCACAGCAAATTCTACAAGTCTTGAGTGTACATAACTAGCAGAATCTTTATTCGTAGTGTTCTGGTGCCACATGAAAAGCACTAGTGATGGTGTCATATAAAAAAATAGCACCGAGTACACTCTGTAAAGTGGCTGGCAGCAAGAACAGCATCCAACTGTAGAAAATAGACTATGGAATCTGGCGTGGCTCCCGTCAAACTGTCCAATCCATGCCAGCATGGAAAGCAGACATACGATGACGATAATGATGATTACACCCCCAGCAGATCAAGCTTGCCTAATTTCTTTCCTGCCTTTGCAAAGTTTCTGCATTCAATGGCTGTGTTTCACCCCCATGCAATATTACGCTTCACACACAAGCATCATATAATCTGCTCTTCACTTAGAGGGAGAAACCTTTTGTTGCTTACAGATTAACCCTTTCGTTACTGTATTTATTTTGAGATGCTCTGTGTTTCTTTCAATTAATTTAAATATAACAAAGAATTTAGTAAAATAACTTTGTTGTCATTAAGCTAATGTTAGGAACATAAATTGTGACTAAGGTTTGGTGGAAGATTTTAATTCAAAACTTATGAAAACAAGACATTTGAACTCAGAGCCAGTTTCAGCCGAGTCGGTATCAAAAGGGTTAAGAATTGTTTCTCTATTATATATTTTAACCCTTTCGTTACCACGTTTCTGTTGAGATACTCTGTGTTTCTTTAAAATAACTTAGTTATCATTAAGCTAAAGGTTTGGTGGAAGATTTTAATTCAGAACTTATGAAAACAAGACATTTGTACTCAGAGCCAGAGCCAGTTTCAGCCGAGTCGGTATCAAAAGGGTTAAGAATTGTTTCTCTATTATACCCTTTCATTACTGTATTTATTTTGAGATGCTCTGTGTTTCTTTCAATTACTTTAAATATAACAAAGAATTTAGTAAAATAACTTAGTTATCATTCAGCTAGTGTTAGGAACATAAATTGCAACTAAGGTTTGGTGGAAGATTTTAATTCAAAACTTATGGAAACAAGACATTTGTACTTCAGAGCCAGAGCCAGTTTCAGCTGGGTTGGTATCAAAAGGGTTAAGAATTGTGCCTCTATTATATATTTTAACCCTTTCGTTACCACATTTCTGTTGAGATGCTCAGTGTTTCTTTCAATTAATTTTAAATATAACAAAGAATTTAGTAAAATAACTTCGTTGTCATTAAGCTAGTGTTAGGAACATAAATTGTGACTAAGGTTTGGTGGAAGATTTTAATTCAGAACTTATGAAAACAAGACATTTGTACTCAGAGCCAGAGGCCGGTTCCAGCCAGGTTGGTAACGAAAGGGTCAAAGCTTTGTGAGTAGATTTAGTCAACAGAAACGGAAAGACACTTGTTGCAAATGTGCCTGTGCATGTGTGTGTGTGCACGTGTCCCCACTTCACAACTGGTGTCTGTGTGTTTACATGTCCATAACTTAGCTGTTATGGAGAATAAGTGCTGGGCATTAAAAATTAAATACCGGAATCAATTCATTCAACTAAAAATGCTTCAAGGCGATGCCCCAGCATGGCCACAATTATTTCATTTATCTTTTACTTAAACGATAAAAGAAATAACAATAGTATATTGTCTTTCAAAGAATCTTCAGTCCAATATTTCTTTCTAAACAAATCATATTTCTTTTTTTCCAATTTAATTTTTATATTTCATAGATTTGTCCTACCTGGCCAACTAAATATGTCCGAAGAACGGCAGCCTGGGCATTATCCAAAATTGATCCAGGCAAAGCAATGGTCAGAGTATATGACCGGCCTGCAAAAAGTAAAACAAAGAAATAATTATAGCTCACACACATACAATTGCATATGGTGTAGGGATTAGGATAGTTGGCTTTCACCCTAGCAACCTGGGTTCAATTCTCATCATGGGAATATAATTTTTGTCCAATCCATGCCAGCAAGGGAAATGAACATTAAATGATGAAGATGATGACACATTTGAAAAGAGTTTGCTGGCATGGGTTGGACGAGGTTAATAATAACTTCTTACAAAACATCTGTTCAGTTTACAAAATGACCAAATTTATAATTATCATGGCAACAAGGTAAAACACATTAAAAAATTAAATTCTAAAACAAATCAACACCAAATATTAAAAAAAAATATGAAAGACGGAATAAACAATGAGATTCAGCACCATCCGTTCGTGTCCGTTGCCAGCCTCGCCTGGCCCCCATGCCGGTGACACGTAAAAGCACCATCCGTTCGTGGCCATTTGCCAGCTCTGTCTGGCACCTGTGCGGGTGGCACGTAAAAAGCACCCACTACACTCACAAAGTGGTTGGCGTTAGGAAGGGCATCCAGCCGTAGAAACACTGCCAGATCTGACTGGGCCTGATGAAGCCTTCCAGCTTCACAGACCCCAGTTGAACCGTCCAACCCATGCTAGCATGGAAAACGGACGCTAGATGATGATGATGATGATTCAGCAAAACTTTTAAACTAAATGTAGCATCGAAATCTTTTACAAAAAATTTCTCGCTACTTTTAAATTTGAAGATTGCATGTTTTCAATATAACATTTTAGAGAATGATTTATAATGACCATTACAAAAAATCATTAAACTTCTTTTTCTTGATCAATAGCATCTGTACCAAAAATCAAGCCAAGAAATGCTGAACCTACTCAAAAATAACAGCAAGAATATAAAGTTTCAGCAACAGATCATTTTAGTAGTTTTAATTCTACAACCTTTGCCATCATTTTTTTCTTTATTTTTGGTATTTGTATTTAATTCTTCTGATTCTGTAGCTTTCTTTGTTGTTTTTTCTTGTGTTTTCATTTTTTCCAGTAATTCTTTTTCCTTCGGTTCATCTAAAAATACAAAAAGGAAAACAAACATAAAAAAAAACAAAAGAATTAGTCGTAATGGCATTCAGATTATCTCTCATACTCCAACCTCTCACCTGGGACACAGCACTTCTCCCAGTTGAGATTTTCTTGTCTGGCAAGCTGTGTGACGACCCTGCAGGTACTGATACCACTTAAAAAAGCACCTGTGCTAGCGTCACATAAAAAGCACCCAGTACACTCTTTAAAAATGTTAGGAAGGGTATCCAGACATAGAAACCATGTGAAAATGAACGACAGGAGCCTGGTGCAGCCCTCTTGCTTGTCAGCTCATCAGGTCATCCAACCCATGCCAGCATGGAAAATAGACATATGATGATACATCAACAGTCAGAAATTTTTTTGTTTGTCTGTCTCAGTAAGGCCTCCTACCTCAGGTAGCAGATATTCAAATCTAACAGAAAGGCATGTAAAAATAATGATTCTAAGGAAAGGTTTAATAAAAGCATTGATGGGACATTGAAAATTAGTGAGTAAATCGCCACATTATTTGACTTTTAATCTGTTGTTCTGTTTCTTTACTGAAACTCTGAGGTAAGCAGTGATAGCCTCAGGCTGGTGTCAATGACCCCTATTAGAGCTCAAACGAGTTTGAATTTCAAAGAGATGGGATAAGCTTTCTCTACTTAAGATTGTAGGAGTTGATCGATGAAGAGTTGGATTTTCAAGCTGCCATTACACAGGAGAACAGGTATATTAACAGATTGCTCACCTGTGACATGTAACAGCAGAAACATTGAGAAAAGTTAAAACATTTTGCAAACCATAAGATTCCATATCCAAACGCCTGTACTTTGAAAAACACCTCACTAGAGTTGGTATAAAGGTAAGACAACAGATTATCTATGGCACCGCAGATAGAGGAAGATAGAAACAACAACATAAAGATGGAATTCAATACATTTGATGGATTACTTCTTGGATCATCAATCTCGTGAAACTCATTCCACATTCTAAATCAGCCCTGTAAGCTAACAGGGCACTCATTACTCTTAGAATAGTTACCACCTTCAGCAGAAAATTGTAATTCTTCATGATATCTATTTTAAGATGGGGTAGATTGGGTTAGTGTTTGTGTCAGCACAAAACCAGCAGAGTAGTCTGTGGTCTGTAGCTAAAATAGTGGAATAATCTATCTAGCAAGAAACTTTATAGAGTAATCTCCCTTTAATAAGTCTCTCCGAAGATTCTACTCCATGCGAAGTATTTCTTAATTATTCAAGAAGCTTTGCATTTCTATTAGAAGTTTCTAGAACGTCTAGCATTCCATTAATAAAAACAGCTTGCTAACCCTGCTCTTCACTTCTTAGACTTAGAGCCATTCATATCGTTGCTGTGTCCATCTATTTCTCTACGCTACGTGACTGAAAACCACCACTTAGCTGTTATTTCTGCATTTCTGAACTTCCTTGCATAGATTACTTCATTCAACTAAATTCTACATTTTGATTATATTTCATGAACAACCAATGAATAAAATATATTTTCATGTAGTAAATATATAGTTCTTAAATTTATTCTTCTTCTTTGTAAGAATTCTTCTAATAATATACACGCAGCCAGTTCAATACTTGATGATGATGATGATGATACTGAACATATATACACACAACACCAGTAATACAATGCAAACCCCTGGGCCTTAAGCTACAAGTCTGACATCCAACTACAACTCTCCATGAACGAAGAAAAGACAATTATGATATCAATGTTGTGGAATATGTGGATACATTCATATAAAATCAATGAAGCTATATATACATATCATCTAACTGTCTGGATGTTTTGTTGTCCCTTTTTTATATCATCTAACTGTCTGGATGTTTTGCATTCTTGTCCTATTTTTTGTAATCCTTTTTATATATATACTAGCAGTATCGCTAGCGTTGCTCGAGTTTGTAAGGGAAATAACTATATAAGCATTTTTAGAGATGTAAAGTATAATAGCCATCTCAATATGGCTAACCACAAAGGGGAGTATTACTGTAGCTTGTTACGTTCTGACATTTAATAATAAATTTTTAGAGAGTTACTTCCCTTATATATACCAAAAATGCATTAAAAATGGGAAAAATTAATGGTAAATTTTTTTTAAATCGTAGACTCATCGTAGATGCGCGCTAATACCCAGAAGGGCTCGATATGAATCACGACTATAAGATACCCAGTTTTGGTTAAACTGCACCACAATATGTGGGAGTAGTTAGGAATCTAAATCGTAGGAGACAGACAGCACACAACCTCACTTTTATATATAAAGATATATACATATCCAGTTTGAACAAGCAGCTTGTAAGTGTTTTTATCTATTTTTTCATTATTATTCTACCTCACACTTCCATTGAATATCATTTATTTTTCATCAACTACTTTGGACATGACTAAATATAAACAACAGAATATTGTTATAAAATTGTATGCAAGTAAATATATATATACTCTTTACTCTCTTTTACTTGTTTCAGTCATTTGACTGCGGCCATGCTGGAGCACCGCCTTTTTAGTCGAGCAAATCGACCCTGGGACTTATTCTTTGTAAGCCCAGTACTTATTCTATCGGTCTCTTTTGCCGAACCGCTAAGTGACGGGGACGTAAACACACCAGCATCGGTTGTCAAGCAATGCTACGGGGACAAACACACACATACACATATATACATATATATACGACAGGCTTCTTTCAGTTTCCGTCTACCAAATCTACTCACAAGGCATTGGTCGGCCCAGGGCTATAGCAGAAGACACTTGCCCAAGATGCCACGCAGTGGGACTGAACCCGGAACCATGTGGTTGGTTAGCAAGCTACTTACCACACAGCCACTCCTACGCCTATGTAGGATTACAAAAAATGGGACAAGAACACAAAACATCCAGACAGTTAGGTGATATAAGAATGGGACAACAAAACATCCAGACAGTTAGATGATATAAAAAAAGGGACAACAAAACATCCTGACAGACGATACAAAAAAAGGGATGAGAAAAAATGACGGGTCATTTGGAGTTTTCTTTCCTCAGTCGAGTATAATTTTTTTTTCAGAATGAGACTAAGAACCAAGGCTGTGAAGATATTAGAACATTTATAAATAGGTCTTACAGCTGTTTCCAGGATATTTATTATACCCCTTCATCGGAGATGGTCTGAGAAAATGGTTAAGCAATAGTTAATTTAGATAAGATACAAAATAGAGAGTGAAGTGGAGCAATGAAAATAGATGTGAGATATGCAGGGATATTGCATTTGTAGATCCATTATTTAGGCAGAATGGTATACATATAAGATTCCAATATCTTATGAGTAAATTCCAATAGTATTTGGAGCTTAACTATGGTCTAACCATAGCACTTACTCAGTATTACCCGATACCTTTGGGTCTTATTGACACCATTACCTCTCATAACCTCTCTCTCTATACATATATATATATATATGAATATAAGAAAAGGAAAAAATTGTAAGTGTAGACGAACTTTAATTCATAATCCAGGTTGGTACAGAACCAATATACATTCTACAAATTGTATTTATATGTATATATTTTTATATATATTCTTTACTTGGACAGTACCGGCAGAATTGTATGTTTGACATCCCTTTGAAGGATTTCAGTCTTCACCACTTTTATATACATACATACATGCATGCATATATATATTTATATATATATATATATATACACACACACACACATACACATAAGCAGCTGAAATTGCAAAGATAATCTGGAACTCGACTGAGGAAAGAAAACTCCAAATGACCCGTCATTTTTTCTCATCCCTTTTTTTGTATCGTCTGTCAGGATGTTTTGTTGTCCCTTTTTTTATATCATCTAACTGTCTGGATGTTTTGTTGTCCCATTCTTATATCACCTAACTGTCTGGATGTTTTGTGTTCTTGTCCCATTTTTTGTAATCCTTTATATATATATATATATATATATATATATATATACATATATACATACATATCCAGTTTGAGCAAACAGCTTGTCAGTGTTTTTATCTATTTTTTCATTATTATTCTACCTCACACTTCCATTGAATATCATTTATCTTTGATCAACTCCTTTGGACATGACTAAATATAAACAACAGAATGTAGTTATAAAATTGTATGCAAGTAAACACAGTGATTACCCCGTGCTTCAAAAATGGAACTAAATAAATGGAATAAATGGAATAAACATATGAAGCAAAATAAATGTATCCCTGTATGTTACAAAAAAAAACAACTTTATCAAACTACACTTGACACAGTGAACCCCGTCTCGGGAGCATGTAAAAAGCACCAGCCGAATGTAGTCGATGCCAGTGCTGCTTTGACTGGCTTCCGTGCCAGTGGCACGTAAAAAGCACCATCCGATCGTGGTCAATGCCAGCTCCTCTGGCCCCTGTGCCGGTGGCACATAAAAAGCACCCACTACACTCTTAGAGTGGTTGGTGTTAGGAAGGGCATCCAGCTGTAGAAACACTGCTAGATCAGAGTGGGGCCTGGTGCAGCCTACGGGCTTCCCATACCCCAGTCGAACCGTCCAACCCATACCAGCATGGAAAGTGGACGTTAAACGATGATGATGACTTGATTGTAAAAAAACCCACTTAAAGCTTTTAAGGTTGGACGTTTTCATGTTCATTCATTTTGAAATATTGGGTAACGGCCACACACAAGCTGAGACCCAGGCATGTGATCTTCAGATATGTCTTTTTTTTAAATTGGTGGAAGGGGATTTCAGTATTTATATCATCATCATTTAACGTCTGTTTTCCATGCTGTCATGGGTTGGATGGTATGACAGGAACTGGCAAGGTCAGGAGCCACACCAGGTTCCACAGTCAGTCTTGAAAAGGTTTCTACAGGAAGATACCCATCCTAATGCCAACCACTATACAGAGTGTACAGGGTGCTTTTTAATGTGGCACCAACACCAGTGTGGCGTAATGTCAGTATTTATATGCGAGTGAGGTCGTTGCCAGTACAGCTGGACTGACTACTGTGCAGGTGGCACGTAAAAAAACACCTTTTGAGCGTGGCCATTGCCAGTACCACCAAACTTGCACGTAAAAGCACCCACTACACTCTCAGAGTGGTTGGCATTAGGAAGGGCATCCAGCTGTAGAAACTCTGCCAGATCAGATTGGAGCCTAGTGCAGCCATCTGGTTTGCCAGCCCTCAGTCAAATCGTCCGACCCATGCCAGCATGGGAAGCGGATGTTAAATGATGATGATGATGATGTACATATTTACAATTATACTTCAAAGTTTGTTCTGTGTTTAATCATGTGGAAAGGATAACAAGAATATTCCTTGCAGGGTAATAATGAACATGGAATGCTTTGTCTTCGGTATTTGCTTTGGTCAAATCAAACGCTAGAAGAATTATTTCAATATTAGAAGAAATTTTGCTTACTTTCTTCCCTTTTCTGCTTCATTGCTTCCTGTAGCTACAAATAAAAAGAAAAAGTTCAATTTTTTTTACACCCCCAAAAAGTTTTTCATACAAAAATATAGATTTTTTTCTTTTTTTTTTAATTAGACACACAGCTACTTTTTGAAAGAAATTTGATAGAATTTCATCGAAATGTTTTACGAAAAATGAAGGTGTGGCAGCAGGATGAGGGAACTTCTTGTAAAAGAGAAAGTCTTTTAAAAATGAAAGAGAACACTCAAGTTTTATGTTGATTAACACCTACATAACTTATTATTAGCTACATATTTCTTTTAAACCTTTGCCCAATTACATACATATACACACATACATATGTATCATCATCATCATCATCGTCGTTTAACGTCCGTTCTCCATGCTAGCATGGGTTGGACGGTTCGACCGGGGTTCTGGGAAGCCAGAAGGCTGCACCAGGCTCCAGTCTAATTTGGCAATGTTTCTACAGCTGGATGCCCTTCCTAACGCCAACCACTCCGTGAGTGTAGTGGGTGCTTTTTACGTGCCACCTGCACAGGTGCCAGGCGGGGCTGGCAACGGCCACGGTCAGATTGGTGTATTTTATGTGCCACCGGCACGGAAGCCAGTCGAGGCGGTGCTGGCATCGGCCACGAGTCGGATAGTGCTTTTTACGTACCACCAGACCAGGGATCCTGGCTGGTTCAATTCGATTTCGATTTCGCTTGCCCCAACATGTATATATATATATTTATATTTATATATATATATATATATTTAAGAAGGTGAATGAATTATCCTAGTATGGATAATTCGGTTAACCAATACCTGGGTAGCAAATTCACGTCAGAAAACACGGTTGAAGCTATATGCCAAGGGCAGGGATCCCGTGTTCTCGTGTGTAAATTTGTGTGTTTTTTTTAACTATGAATAAATGAAAGAATGGAGTCGAACGACGATTTTAACAAAATTCCTTTACTCTCGACATGTTTCGAAGGCTGCATATTCCTAATTCCGAAGGAATAAAGGGTGCATTATGCCGCCATATATATATATATATATATTCAGATGAATATGGTACTTATGTTGAGGCACCAGAATTTAGTATGGTATTATGCATACAATTTCAAAATAAGGTGATTAAAATCAAAATAAGCAACAAGGATATCCAGAGGTAATGTAGTACGATCGTTTCAAGCAACTCCATTTAATTGAACAATGCAATCATTATATCAATTTAAATGCAGAGCAATCCTCAGCTGCATAAAGACACAGAATTTAATTAAATTAAAACAGATGGACACATTAATATAATTTTACCTAAAACGATCAGACTCGAATGGTGCTTTTTACATATATATGTATATATATATGTTACCATGTTGGACCGCTGAAATCTACAAGTCTTTTTCATTCTCTGTTTATTTTCTCTTATTTCTTTCTGTTGAAGAGCGTAGGCTCGAAACATAAAAGACTTTTCCATTTTTCCCAAGTATCAAACTAATACACTTACTTGTTATTCATACACTTGTAATCGTCTTTTGTTTTCCTATAAATTTCAACCACATTTATATATATATATATATAGCAAATAAGAAAATGGAGAGGATACAAAAACTACATCAGCCAGTAGACATACTAGAATGTCTACTGGCTGATGTATGTCGTTTTTGTATCCCCTCCATTTCCTTGTGCCGTATAAATTAAGGGTAAACCACTTTTTACCCCCACCCATATATAACACTCAATTGCGAGATTGCCACACAATAAGAGACAATGAGCGATGGCTAGAAGAATATTGAGCTTTATTTGATAACCAGCTGATCTAGCAAGCGGGCCCTCATATCAGTGAGAGGGGGAGGTGCATTGATGCCGTCGAGAGGTAGTCCCCGAAACAGCGCGCATTCTCTCCTGATGACCCCATACACTTGCTGGCTTCCGGTATGCGGAGTTTTTGACTGGTAGCACTTGCATGTGCAAGTTGTTTGCAAAGACAACACTAGGGAATGAATAACTGGGTACACGACCAGCAGTATATTGGATAGGTACTATCCCTTAGTTGGTTGGCTTCCCAACCTCTAACTCTCATGAAAATATATATATATATATATATGTATGTATATGTATATACACATTTATACAAACACATACACAGATACACTGGTTCTGGTGCCATGCAAAAAAAGCAGCCAATACACTCTGCTGTAGAGAGGTTGGCATTAAGAAGAGCATCCAGCTGCAGAAACTGTGCTGAAGCAGACACTTGACGCTTGGTGCAGATCTTCAGTTTGTCAGCTCTGGTCAAACTGTCCAACCCATGCCTGCATGGGAAGCAAATGTGATGATCAGATGCACACACACAAACTTAAGACCAGTTCAAATATGTGTGAGATATTTGAACCTGTAAAGGCTATTCACTGCAGTACCATCATTATCATTTAACGTCCGTTTTCTATGCTGGCATGGGTTGGATGGTTTGACTGAGGACTGGTAAGCCAGAAGGCTGCACCAAGCTCCAGCCTGATCTGGCAAGAAGTTCCCTCATCCTGCTGCTAAATCTTCACTTTTAGTAAAATTCTATCAAAGTCCTTTCAAAAGATAGCTGTGTGTTTAAGACTTGTTTCTGCATGGAGCAAAGCAGCTCTGTTATCTTCTGTCTTTTACTTGTTTCAATCATTAGACTGTGGCCATGCTGGGGCACCGCCTCGAAGAGTTTTAGTCCAACAAATCGTCCCCAGTACTTACAGGTTTTTTTTAAAGCAAGTTAATTATTCTACCAGTGGTTTTTGCTGAACCGCTAGGTTACAGGGACGTAAACACACCAACACCGGTTATCGAGCGGTGGTGGTGGAGAGACAGACACAGATACGCACATATATATGTATGACAAGCTTCTTTCGCTTTCCATTCACCAAATCCACTTACAAGGCTTTGGTTGGCCCAAGGTTATAACAGAAGACACTCGCCCAAGGTACCACGCAGTGGGACTGAACATGGAACCATGAGATTGGGAAGCAAACTTCTAACCACATGGCTACACCTGTTTATTTCATCATCATCATCATCATCATCATCATCATCATCGTTTAGCGTCCGTTTTCCATGCTAGCATGGGTTGGACGGTTCTACTGGGGTCTGTGAAGCCAGAAGGCTTCATCAGGCCCATCAAGACGGTGTTGTTGCTCTCGTTCTCATTGTCTTAAGAGTTCTCTCCCCTTCCTTAGGATTTGGTGTCACTTCCCGAGAAACCGGATTTTCCCAAGAGCTGGGCAGTCAAGAATCGCCAGCTAGAACAGATGGGAAATAATGAGTAGCCATCCCACATATTCACACGTAACTAACAGCAACAGCAGCAGAATGTGTCACACAGGCATTTTTGTAGTAAAGATTGTTTGCCAACATAACATGGCAGTCCTGGTTTAGGACGAATGTTGCTGTAATTTAGCCCCAGGAGACATCGTCTCCAGCTGGCTATACGACACGATCCGTGTCCTTATATTTTCGAACAAGGGAATCTAGCACCACCACCCCCCCACTCAACTCAAAACAATAACTGTGTATCGCTGAGTGGTGGTTTTGAGCTGAGTGGGGGTGCTAGATTCCCTTGTTCGTGTCGTATAGGCAGCTGGAGACAATGTCTCCTGGGGCTAAATTACAGCAACATTCGTCCTAAACCAGGACTGCCATGTTATGTTGGCAAACGATCTTTACTACAAAGTACTGTTGCTGAATATCTCACGTTGTGAGATTTAAAAATAGTAATTTTCTAACAGGCACTTTTGTATGTATCTAAATGTCTGCATATGTTAGATATACACATTACATTATTTCTAGCATGTTAACTGACACATACAGTCGAGTGTAGACTTTCAGAAGAGCTGTCACAGTCATTCCGAAAGTGTTTCAGAATATGGAATACTACAAAATAACGAAACAAAAAAAAAAGTATGATAAACGTGAAGAGGGCAGTTTTCTTTAAATGAATTACAAGCGTTTCAGAACGTGGAATCGGTATACTTCCATAATTGTGCCTCCTTCACTTTGTTTCCTCATAACATCCAGAAAAATGAAAAATTTTTTTTCATATCATGTTCTGCAAATACGATTCAGATGGTGTAGATTCCGATTATACCGGAATTTGTTGTGGAAAACTTTTCCGTAGAAAGAGAGAAGTATTTCGGGAAATTCATGAGCTTTGTTTTCTCATAACTGTCCGAAAATGGGGATTTTGCTATAAAATGTTCCTCTACAAAATACTTTTCTGATTGTGTGGATTATGATTATATCGGAATATAAGGTAAAAAGAATTGGGGGGTTTGCGCAAATGCATACTGACACGTAATGCACAAAGTGAAACTGGATATTTCGTAAAAAAATTGCCATGTGTCAATATGTACCAAATTCCGATATAATCGCAATCTACAGTCTGAAAGATATTTTGTGGAAAATTTAACGAAAAAAACCAATATGGTTAATGTTCAAGATGTAAACATTAACCAAAAACATAATTTTTTCTGAAAGTTATGAGGAAACAAAATTGATTCGTGTGAATTTTACTAAACTCCTCTCTCCACCCGCCAGAAAAACTTTCCCAGCAACAAATTCCGACATAATCGGGGTTTATACCATCTGAAGCATATTTGTTATATATCTCATTAAAGATATTCGTTTTTCTGAATGTTATGAGGAAACAAAGTTGGAGGGGTGTGTGGGTATGCTTGTACAGGGTGTCCACAAAGTCTGGGTACATGGGGATTAACAAATACTTTAAGAAATTATTATTTCTTATATTTAATTGTTTATGTTATGATTTTATTTACTCCATGTACCCAAACTTTGTGGACACTCTGTAGAATACTATAGAATGAGGGAAAATAAGGGAAACGATTACAAAATCTTAGTTGGGGTACATACTGCAAAGGTATGACTGGGAAGGAGAAAGGGCCGAGACATTTGGAAAACATTTGTCCCATAAAAGAGAATTTTTACCAATGTTTTGCAATGAGGGAATAAAATAAATAACTTAATTGGAACACGTGTTTTCCCGAAACCTAAAATAATGCTTAGGATATATCATTGTCGTTAATAACATTTCAATATAAACACTTTCGTTTGAACCTCACCTTACGCATATTTATATACGGTTCTGATTGCTTTATATTCTCTCTGGAACGTTTTCGTTTAGTTTTCGAATTAATTTTAGCCGAAGACGAAGAATTCATACTTGCCGCAACCGGTGCAACTGGAAGACAAGACCCTTTCAAAATAAATTCCGGTTTAATTATGTTTATCTTAAGAACGGCATCGGATATACACACGCTGGAAATGATAAACAAATTTAATAATGTACAGTCATCAGGTACTATTTATGAAGAGTGGTCCCGGTGCGCGCACTCGCGTAGTCACGCATCCGCGTTAGCTAGTTGTGACTAGTCGATCCTTACGTTGTGTTTTTGTGTTTTATTTACTTTGTTTAAAACTCTTTAGTTACCTAGAAATTATGTTACAAAGTGCCGTTCAAAAGGAAAAGATCCAAATATTATTTATTTTGTGTAAAAAAATTATTTATTTTGTATTTTATTTACTTTGCTAGGTAGTCGTTGCAGGATCGACTAGTCACGACTAGCTAGCGCGGATGCGCGAGTACGCGAGTGCGCGCACCGGGACCACTCTTCTTAAGTAGTACCCAATCATCATATGAAGGAATCATTTTTCATGTAGTTTAAAGCAACTGTAATAATTAAAACAAAAATTATACATCCTCTCAGATGTGTGTGTGTGAGAGACAGCATGCGCGTGTTTGTGTCTGATCACGAGTAACTCGGTGAGATTCTCTCTTATGGAAAGGCTAAAGAAATTGCTTGGTATTAATTCATATCAACAACAAATTATGAGAAACAAGGACTCTTCAAAACCGGCGACCGTCTGATTGTCTGGAGACAAAAGGACATCTGCAGATACTGGTTTCGGTAAACCTACAAAAGTGAGCACACCTCTCCCATCCACATCGTTTCCTTATAACTTCCAGATGAACGGATATTTTAAAATAAATTATCTACAAATAAGCTTCAGATCCTGTAGATTCCAATTTTTATTGCCTTCACAGTGTTTACCATTTTATAAAATTAGGTGATCTTTCGGTACAAGTACCATAACTGCCAATTACTGTTTGTTTACATTTGAAGACGAAGATCGTCATTTTCCGTAACGTTTTATTTAATATATGAGGGGTTAGGGTTAGGCAGTTATGGTACTTGTACCGAAAGATCGCCCAAAATTAAATTAGAAAATTGGACAAAACAGAGGACACAATTGAAAAACAAAATTAAAAACAAAAAAAAAAGAAGAAAAAAAAATTCACCACCTTAGGTTGAAAAGTTGGAGGCACTGGGAAACCTCTCTAACGGCTATTGAGGCACGCCAGCACGCTTGCAGCGTTGCCGTGGGTGATGGCGAGGTTGATGCGCTGGAATAGCCAAGCAGCCTCACCAGTTACCTCTGCTAGGCGAGTTCTCAGTGAAGACAGGAATCTCGCAGTTAATGATCCGACCCCACCAAACGTCTTGAAAGTCACAGGATGGAAAATGTAGTTGGCCAACGGATCGCGGTATTTCAGGATTTTGTTCCACTTGGGCCATGGAAGTTGTGCATCTTGCCCTGACCGCAGCATCCAGGATGTGAGAAGAAGCAAAGGAGTCGCTAACTGTGATATCCCAAACAAGGCATCTACCTCACGACCAGGGGCACAGGGTGAGGCCGTCAGGTCTTTTCCTATCACATCTGGACAATCCAGATGGTCCCAAGATGGAAGAGATGTTTTGCCCGGGCCAAGCTCCTCTTGAGTATAAGGTTCAACTCCGTATGACACGCGAAGCAACCATCATTCAGGCGGCAAGAAAGACCATAGAGGCCTGTGGAATCGAATCGGAATTTGTTATGAAAATAAATTTTTTCCATGGCTGGGAACAACTGTTTCGAGAAATTCACTCGAATCGACTCTTTACTCTTTTACTCTTTTACTTGTTTCAGTCATTTGACTGCGGCCATGCTGGAGCACTGCCTTTGGTCGAGCAAATCAGCCCTGGGACTTATTCTTTGTAAGCCCAGTACTTATTCTATTGGTCTCTTTTGCCGAACCGCTAAGTGACGGAGACGTAAACACACCAGCACCGGTTGTCAAGCAATGCTAGGGGGACAAACACAGACACACAAACATATACACACACATACATATATATATATACATATATACGACAGGCTTCTTTCAGTTTCCGTCTACCAAATCCACTCACAAGGCATTGGTCAGCCCGGGGCTATAGCAGAAGACACTTGCCCAAGATGCCACGCAGTGGGACTGAACCCGCAACCATGTGGTTGGTTAGCAAGCTACTTACCACACAGCCACTCCTTTGTTTCAGAAAAATTTATACTTTTGTATGAATTTTTTTACAAATACCTTTCAGAGTGTGTAGATTACGATTATATCAGAATTTAAGGTGAAAAAAGCAAATTGATGTACTCGTGCACATACATACTGGCACACATAACACATCAATTAAATGAAACTTGAAATTACAGTTAAAATTATGAGTTGTCAGTATGTATATGTGCGAACTCATCAGCATCATCTGTACGTGGCCGATGCCAGTGCCACCTTGACTGGCTTCCGTGCTGGTGGCACATAAAAAGCACCAACTGATCATGGCCATTGCCAGCTTACCCTGGCACCTGTGCTGGTGGTACCTAAAAAAGCACCATCCATACATGGCCAATGCCAGCACCGAAAAGCACCAAGCGATCGTGGCCGTTGCCAGCCTCCTCTGGTACCAGTGCCAGTGACACGTAAAAAGCACCCATTACACTCACGGAGTGGTTGGCGTTAGGAAGGGCATCCAGCTGTAGAAACTCTGCCTGATCAGACTGGAGCCTGGTGCAGCCTCCTGGCTTCCCAGACCCCAGTTGAACCGTCCAACCCATGCTAGCATGGAAAACGGACGTTAAATGATGATGATCATCATCACCATCATATTCCGATACAATCAAAATCTAAACATTCTGAAAGATATGTGTAGAGAACTTCATTTAAAAAATACCCATTGTCTGAAAGTTATGAGGAAACAAAGTCAATTGGTATGAATCGTTTTGAAACTCCACACACACACACCAGAAATTTTTTTCACAATAAACTCCGATATAATCAGAATGCACCCTCTCAGAAATGTGTTTGTAAAGAATTCCTTTTTTAAAAATCCATTTATCTGGAAACAAAACCAGTATTTATTACTCTTTACTCTTTTACATGTTTCAGTCATTTGACTGCGGCCATGCTGGAGCACCGCCTTTAGTTGAGCAAATCGACCCCGGGACTTATTCTTTGTAAGCCCAGTACTTATTCTATCGGTCTCTTTTGCCGAACCGCTAAGTGACGGGGACGTAAACACACCAGCATCGGTTGTCAAGCAATGTTAGGGGGCCAAACACAGACACACAAACACATACACATACATATATATACATATATACAACAGGTTTCTTTCAGTTTCCGTCTACCAAATCCACTCACAAGGCATTGGTCGGTCCGGGGCTATAGCAGAAGACACTTGCCCAAGATGCCAGGCAGTGGGACTGAACCCGGAACCATGTGGTTGGTTAGCAAGCTACTTACCACACAGCCACTCCTGCGCCTATTGTCAATAAATAAAAATAAAATGACTTCGAAATATATATATAAAAAAAAAAAAAACTAGCGATAACTACATGATAATTGACTTGGCACTTTCTCACCCAAATCAGTTCCTTTGAAAAGATTTGAACAACACAAACATAAATTTTGCTGTTAAAAGATTTTTTTTTGTTGTTTTTTTTGTAATGCATTAATTTATTTCTGTCAGCTCAATTTTGTTTAATATGTCATATCAGTATTTTGTAGAAAACATCAAAGACCTCCTGATTGCAAATGTATTTGGCACAATTACCAATTCGTTTGTACGTTTATTTCACGTCTATTTTTATTCCGCTGTTGTGAGTTCGATGGAGACTTATTCAGGAGAAAAAGTCTGCAACAGGATGTCCTTCCCTGTTTTTCAGCTACGGGACTCTTTTTTTTTTTTATTCCCCTGGTCTTTGACAGCAGATTTATTTAGGCAGCATGCTTATTGGAATGAGACAAACTAACTAGAAAGCTGGTATGGGGTTGCTTGACCTGCTAGAAATAACAGCTATATACCCCCAAATCAAATACTGCAGTCTCAAAAAGAGAAGACATAATGGACAATGTAGACAGATAACTAAAACCAAGCTGGGTGGTCATGGTTAGAATACTGTTTGACTGAAAAGTTGAAGAAGCATCGGGTGTGGTGCGCAAGAGGGATGATTGCGCTGGTATGGTCATGTGTTGCATATAGATGAGGACAGCTGTGTGAAAAAGTGTCACACCCTAACAGTGGAGGGTACATGTGGAAGAGGTAGACTCAGGAAGACCTGGGATGAGGTGGTGAAGCATGACCTTCAAACAGTGAGCCTCACAGAGGCAATGACAAGCGACCGAGACCTTTGCAGATATGCTGTGCTTGAGAAGAACTGTTGAGTCAAGTGAAGTCATTGTCATAGTCAATGCCAGTACCGCCTGACTGGCACGTGTGTTGGTGACATGTAAAAAGCACCTGCAATACTTTTGGAGTGGTTGGCATTAGGAAGGACATCCAGCTGTAGAAACCTTACCAAATCAGATTAGAGTCTGGTGCAGCCTCCTGGCTTGCCAGTCCTCAGTCAAACCATCCAACCCATGCCAGCGTGGAAAGCAGATGTTAAATGACGACGATGATGATGATGATGAATGAGTAACAGGTTTGCTCCATCAGAGCAGACCTGGGGCTAAACACAAAAGGTAGGTAGTTTTGAGGGAGGGATTAAGTCAATTACACTGACCCCTACTGCTTAACTGGTTCTTATTTTATTGACCCTGAAAGGATGAAGGCAAAGATGACCTCAGCAGAATTTGAACTCAGAACGTAAGAAATGCCATGAAGCATTTTGTCTGGCGTGCAAACGATTCTGCCAGCTCACAGCCTTTACAATAAAGAAATATTGGGGAGACAAATAAGAGGGCACCAGTGGAAAACCCTAAAAGTATTTAATTTCAGATTTCTGTGTTCTGAATTTTAGTTCCACCATATACGCTTGAGTTTTTTTTTATGATTCTATGAAAAATAAAATAACTGAGACGGATTTCATAAAAAAAAAATACCACCACTCAACCAATTTGTGGCCTTGTATCAAGTAACACTCCATTGTTGCTATTATTTAGGTGAAGAACATCCTAGCATGGCCAACTTTACCTCTCATCCTTTCTAAAGTACAGTCAGGTGCTAAGGTCCAGTTTGATGGATTGTCTCCCTTTCACTGTGTTTCTGGCCTTGTGCTATGTTGGAAATGATTCAGTTGTGACCAGGAGTGGATTTATGGGGAGGGGCAAGTAATTGCACTTCTCTTACCCCCACTTCCCCCTGCTAAATATTGGGGGGGCCCCACTTCCCAGTAGTCTGGCATGAAGAGGCTATCTTTCAAAATACAATGGTATCTTGACATAATGGATTCTCTTTAGTGAGAATTCAATAATTACCCAGACAGTTATTGAAGTTTTCACTGGTACATTCTACCAGTATTCCTTTTTATTATGGAGTGGCTATGGCTTCTACCATATTGTGGGTTTTTATTTCTTTGTTCTCGGGATTATCCTTCGGACGGATTTCATTATAGAGCATCCTAGTTACAACATCATGTCTCATCAGTAGATAATACCGTGATGACACTTTTGGACAATCGCTTATGATGTGGGTGATATCTTCAGTGTGAACTCCACAAAGTCTGCATCGGTTGTCACACTTTACAGCTTTACCTGCATCTCTGTCCCTTTTGTGCATCAGGTACTTGGTTGATATTTCCTGTTCCTGGATTGCAAATGCGTACCCTTCAAAATGGGAGGTAGTAATCTAGCTATTCGTCCATGATAAACTGCTTTGATGATCAATGTTACTATCATTACAGAGCTTTCTACTAACATATTCACACATAGTCTTCTGCTCATATTGTCACATCCTTTCATCTGATGATATGTTGTGGTAGAGTCATGCAACTTCTTTGGGAATGTATTCTAGGTTATCAGACAAGGAATGTTGCTCAGGGAGCTGCCTTCCAAGTCTTATGATGTTATCAGACTCGTGTACACAAACTTGGTCAAGGGATGCACTTCGACACTTGGTGGTTAAAAGATGTTGCTGAAGGGATATGATGCGACCTTCAAAGGCATTTTGGTTCGATGTTAAGCCTCTGCCGCCTTGTTTTCGTTTTAGGTAGAGGCAGTCTACGTCACTGTTGATGTGGAAATTATGTGAGTTTGTTAGTATTTTTCAGGTTTTCACCTCAATGGCTCGGATCTCATCAAGCAGCCCAAATATTGTTATGAGTACTGGCACTGCAAATACATTGTGGGCCACTGTTTTATTGAATGCAGAGAGTTCTGAGGGCCAAATTTTCTTTATTAGGCTGTAATATTCTTTAGTGCCACGTGTTTTGTTACAGGTGCCATTGTAAGATATATTTTCATCCACCCCAAGATACCTGTAACATTCCTCGTCAGATACAGGAGAAACAGTAAATCATTAATGGAAATGTTACTAGTCTGGTTTATAGTTTTCCCCCATTTCACAACCGTATAACAGCATTTATCCTGACCAAACTTCAACCCTACATCCTTTAAGAAGGTTGTAACTAGGTCAAAGCTCTTTTTCCTCTCATGCATATTCTTTGCATAAAGTCTTAAGTCATCCTAAAGAAACAGTGTGTAATTTTGGTATTTCCGTTTCCTTGTGAACCAGTGAGATATCCTTCTGACTTCCTTAACATGAATGACAAGGGGTTTACAGAAAATATAAACAACATCACAGGGCAGTTGTCTCCTTGGAATATACCTTTCCGATATTGTATTCTATTGGTGATAATACAGTCACACTTTGTATTTAATTTCAAGATGGTGGCACACGATGAAGTCAAGTTGGCTATGGCTTTGACTATTCTCACTGGAACTTTAACAAGTTGAAGGGCTTCTAACATCCATGAGTGGGGGGAACAGAGTCAAAGGCTTTCTTGTAATCTAGCCACATTGAAACTAGGTTCCTCCTATGCTTCTGACATCACAATTCTGTTAACAATAGCTTGGCACATCCCAAGACTCCCTTCTTCCCAGCTGCTGTGATAATGTTATTGGTTTCACAATGGCCCTGGAGGAAGAGGTCTAAACATGCTGTATATATCTTATACATGCAATTGGTTGGTAATTTATTGTTATGTGGGCGGTTCTGCAGTTAAGGATCAATTTTGTCTCTGCCAAAGCTAACCAGTGGGATATTCTACTGTTCCCAATGAAAGCTTGCTGGTACAGATTGATACATGCTGTATATATCTTATACATGCAATTGGTTGGTAATTTATTGTTATGTGGGCGGTTCTGCAGTTAAGGATCAATTTTGTCTCTGCCAAAGCTAACCAGTGGGATATTCTACTGTTCCCAATGAAAGCTTGCTGGTACAGATTGATAAGATATGGTCGGTAGAATGTCAGCTTCTTGTACCAATATCCAACAATCAAGTTTCTTCCAGGTACTTTTCCATTTTGGAGTTTCTGGATCACAGTTACAAGAGTTTCACCATCAGTGTTGTATGTCTTGGATGTAACATAGGAGCAATAACTTTTTCGGATTTCTTCCAGCCACAGAGCATCTTGGTTAAATTCCTTCTCTTCACTCCAGATTTTCCTCCAGAAGGAGTCTATGTCTTCTCGTGAAGGAGCTTCTGTGATTTTTACTGCTCCTCCTCTCATGTCTCTGTATTCTTCTGTCTAGGTGCAGTTAATTTTTTTGTTTATTGTTCTTCTCTCGGTTATTCTCTTCTGATGTCAGAGTTTTTCACTGACAGCTTTTAACTCCTGCTTGAGGGTAATCAGTTTGCAAGCAAGTGTCCTCTTTTTGCTGTCTCCAAATCTCATTTCTATCTCCTTCTTTACTTTCTGTTGGTGGGACTTATATTGATTTGCTTGTTTGCATGCAATAAGCATCATTACATGACTTATGGTCTTCCGTAAACCAGTTTTCTTCTTCTCTGTCTTCAAATCCCATGATGGTACTTTCTTTGTTGTTTCGGTCTTGTTTACCTTTTGAATATTATTCATGTCCTGCTTTGCAGTAGTCACCAGACCACATAGACAGGTGTTAATCTGCCAGAATGTGGGTTCATTACATTGTTGTAAATACTCATCACCAATTTCATTAACAGCTTTTAATACCATACCTAGTGGATTTTTTTTTTTTACTTACTTTGGTAGAGAATACTCTCTCCTCAAGAGTCCTACAAGGCCAAAGTAATTTCAGTAAGGGCATATTTCACTGGCATATGATCCTGACGGCTGCTGTTGTTGCTGCTGAGCAAAGCGGTTTTCATCCCAGAGCTTGCAGCGGGAGAAGTCCAAATCGTGGTCCTTTGCTATTTGTAAGACCCGCTGAAGAGAAAGCAGGTCAACCCCCACCGAGAGCATTGACAGATGGATGAATGCGCATCCAGGCTCAGCGGTTGCGTAGGAAGTCGGGGACAAGAAACAGGAAGAAAGAGTGAGAGAAAGTTGGGGCAAAAGAGTCGGTCTGGGAATCGAAACCGCGATCCTCCGACCACGAATCCGCTGCCCTAACCACTGGGCCATTGCGCCTCCACTTGCTGCTGCTGCTGCTACTACTACTACTACTACTACAATAATCCGTTGCAGTTGTGCCTGCTATTTACCAATTTCTTTATTGCCCACAAGGAGCTAAACATAGAGGGGACAAACAAGGACAGACGACCCCAGTGCGTAACTGGTACTTAATTTATCGACCCCGAAAGGATGAAAGGCAAAGTCGACCTCGGCGGAATTTGAACTCAGAACGTAACGGCAGACGAAATACCACTAAGCATTTCGCCATGCGCGCTAACGTTTCTGCCAGCTCGCTGCCTGCTTTTTACCATAGTCGTAGTAGGGGGACAGTGGTCAGTTACTCGAGCCAGTAATGTAGTTTGGCTGGCAGGCACAATGGAATCTGTCGGAATGTCAACAGCTGCGAAACCACAAACCACGTTGTGGTCTTGTATCATTCGCGTTTTCGTTTTTGTTTGTAGAGTTGGGAAGAAAGGTTAATTTTCGATATTTTTATAAAGTTACAGTAACATGTATGTATGTTTGTGTATGCGTGTGTATGTATGTGTGTGTACGTGTGTGTGTATGTATGTATGCGTAAATTAGTGTGTAAGTTTGAATGTAAAGATAAAGAGATTGATAGGAGTTGGTGTCTCTAGGGCAAATTCTTTCTACGCATGACTGAGCAGTGACCTTGGTTTGACCACTTGCAGTTAGAGGCGCGTGCACACACACACACACATCCATGTTATTTCTAAACTTTAATTATTTCAGCAAGGCATTTAAAATTGGTCTTATTTTATAAAACAAGCGTGGGGTGGGGGGCTTTAGAATTATTGTAAAACACACACACACACACCATTCAGAAAACACAAACATTCATACACACACATACACACCACACTCATGCATTTATTGCGCCTATTCTGTCATTTTATTGTATTCCACATTCTGAAATATATGTAAATCGCATTAAAAGAAAAAAAAATCTTATCCCCTCTTCCTTCTTGTCGCAAGTGGATGTGTGAAAAACGAAATTTGAATTTTGAAAAGTGTATCTATAAAGCAACATTTTCAGTCAATCATTTATTAAAACTTTCTCTGCTAACCCATCAAATTCAATTACATAAATTAAACGAGTTTTGAGTTTTAAATTTTATAATTTTCCAAGATTTTAATTCTTATGTATGAAGGACCCACCAAACTTGAAGTGCCCTGGGACCCCCACATGGTTTAAATAGAGTCCTGGTTGTGACTTATCAAATATGAGATTAAATGAATTTCCAGTACTGAGATCTGTCTCTATATTCTACATTTTAAATCACACTGAATTAATTCTTTTACATTTCTTCAACGTTAATACAAGTAGGAGTGGCTGTGTGGTTCCGGGTTCAGTCTCACTGCGTGGCACCTTGAGCGAGAGTCAAGCGTCTTCTACTATAGCCTCGGGCTGACCAAAGCCTTCTGAGTGGATTTGGCAGACGGAAACTGAAAGAAGCCCGTCGTATATATGACCTCGTGTGTACCGTTGGCGATTTTTTTCCCCTCTGTCTTCCCTTCTCTGGATTTTTCCTTCTCCTATGTTTCCGACGAAGAGCTCCGTTCGATACGTTAAACCCTCCTTCTTTCCTGAGCGTCCAATAATACTATATTTGTTCCACGTCCTCGCGTTGTTGTGTTTTTTTGTGCTTTCTTGTTTGGATTAACTTTATGTGTGTGTGTGTGTGTGTGTGTGTGTGTGTGTGTGTGTGTGTGTGTGTGTGTATGATTGTGTGTCTGTGTTTGTCCCCCCAACATCGCTTGACAACCGATGCTGGTGTGTTTACTTCTCCGTAACTTAGCGGTTCGGCAAAAAGAGACCGAGAGAATAAGTACTAGGCTTACAAACAATAAGTTCCGGGGTCGATTTGCTCGACTAAAAGGCGGTGCTCCAGCATGGCCGCAGTCAAATGACTGAAACAAGTAAAAGAGTAAAGAGTACCAAACATACTGAGCGATTGTTTTCTGTCAACTGCATCTGTCTTCCACCACAAAAATGCTTTCTTTTCTAAACAAATCTTTTATTTGGGTTACCATAAGCATGATTATTGTTCAAGTCTACAATGATGCCAGACAACCAAGAGTTTATTAACTATTTATAAGAATTAAGTTTAATCTATTTCACAAAATCCTGACGATATTTTTCTCAACATCATTTTGTTTGCACACAGCCAAGTGTTCTGCTCACCGCCTTCCTCGTTTACTGTTTTTTTCCCTCTGAATTATCTCTTGTCTGTCAACTGCCAAACATCTTCCGAAGCAATCAATCACAATTGCTTACAATCTTCACAATATCTCTTCTTTAATGAATCAAGTTATTGATATTTTCTCTCTTTTTGCTTTATTTTTTTTCCAGAGACATGTTTTGATTTAGTTCTCAGGGACAAATCATATCAATAATTGCTACCGTATTGAGTATTACATACTTTTTTTCCCTTTCATCTTTTACTTGTTTCAGTCATTTAGACTGCGGCCATGCTGGGGCACCGCCTTGAAGAATTTTCCGTCAAATAAATCGACCCCTGCACTTATTGTTCTCTGAGTCTGATACTTATTCCACCAAACTGTCGCACCAACACCTATTTCTTTACTACCCACAAGGGGCTAAACACAGAGAGGACAAACAAGGACAGACAAATGGATTAAGTCAATTACATCAACCTCAGTGTGTAACTGGTATTTAATTTATCGACCCCCAAAAGGATGAAAGGCAAAGTCGACCTCAGCGGAATTTTAACTCAGAACATAGCGGCAGACGAAATACAGCTACACATTTCGCCCGACGTGCTAACGTTTCTGCCAGCTCACCGCCTGTTGTCAAGTGGTGGTGGAGAACAACCATAGACACAAAGACACACACACACACAAATAATACGAAGCATGAGTACATGGAACATGATCTATTCTTTCGAGCAACGAAAGACACAGCTGGAAAACAAAACAAACAACATAAAGAACAACCCTTCATCAGTTGTTGCCTGTTTTTCTAGTCTCGTATTTCGAGCATTTAACAACAATATACGCTTTCGATAAAACAGCTGCTCCCACAAAGCAAATTAAATAAAATTTGGGATTTTGCGGAGAGTCAAAATTGGTAACACAAGCAGGACAGGGAAAACAAATAAGAAGGGCGGCTAAGCCTAAACGAGGTTGTGGTGGCGAATGCGTAAATAAAGCTTGGACAAGAAACAGACAAGAACAGGTCTTCCTTGTTCCAGCTACAATGGAGAGAAAGAAAGAAACGCAAGTTAGGAGAAGAAAGAAAGATGGCCAATGGTTACGTGGGAGCCGCGTGAACAACAAGGGAGAAGGAGTGAGGCAAAGAGAATGACAGAGTACTAGGATAGAATAGTGGGAGAAGAAGAGGTCAAAGAATAAGAGAGAGAAAAACGAAAGAGTAAAAAGATCGTATAGAGTGGGCATCAGAATTATTAAGATAAAACTTACTTGGAAGCGGATGTGTGGCATTCAATCATATAATAATATAAATAATATATATGTGTATGTGTGTGTGTGTAAATATATATGTATATATGCATATATACATATGTACATACTAACATCTATACAAGTGTGTATATATATACACACTCGTATAGAGTGTGTGTGTATATATATATATGTGTGTGTGTGTGTGTGTGTGTGTGTTGAGGCGCAATGGCCCAGTGGTTAGGGAGGTGGACTCGCGGTCATAGGATCGCGGTTTCTATTACCAGACCGGGCATTGTGACTGTTTATTGAGTGAAAAACACCTAAAGCTCCACGAGGCTCCGGCAGGGGGTGGTGGCAATCCCTGCTGTACTCTTTTGCCACAACTTTCTCTCACTCTTTCTTCTGTTGGCTTGCTCGCTTAGCCAGCGGGGTGGTGTCATTTGAAGGCTAAAACAATGCAAAGCATATTGTGACCAGCGATGTGTAGCAACATCTGATAGCCTGGTCGGTCACGTGATCATGTGATATATATATATATATATATAGATATATATGTCTGGGACGAGGTGGTGAAGCACGACCTTCGAACTTTAGGTCTCACCAAGGAAATGACTGAAGACCGAGTCCTATGGAAGTGTGCTGTGCATGAGAGGACCCGGCAGGACTAGTCAGGCCATATCCCGTGGCCCCTACCTGGGACGTAGTCGATCCACCTGTGCATACCTTCCTTCTTGTGACACTTGTGAAGACCTGCTGAGGCAAGTGAAAATCAATCAAAATAGATGAACATCAATGGAATTTGTATCTTTGTGGTACCAGTGCCTGTGGCACACAAGAAAACCATCCGAACGTGGCCGTAGCCAGTACCGCATCGACTGGCCTCCGTGCTGTGGGAACATGGTGGCACATAAAAACACCATCCGAAGACCCGGCAAGACTAGTCAGGTCATAACCCGTGGGCCCTACCTGGGACGTAGTCAGTCCACCTGTACATACCTTCCTTCTTGTGACACTTGTGAAGACCTGCTGAGGCAAGTGAAAATCAAATCAAATCAAAACAAATCAAAATAGATGAACATCAATGGAATTTGTATCCTTGTGGTACCAGTGCCGGTGGCACACAAGAATCCATCCGAACGTGGCCGTAGTCAGTACCGCTTGTGGTACCAGTGCCGGTGGCACACAAGAATCCATCCGAACGTGGCCGTAGTCAGTACCGCTTGTGGTACCAGTGCCGGTGGCACACAAGAATCCATCCGAACGTGGCCGTAGTCAGTACCGCATCACTCGCCATCGTGCTGTGGCACACAAGAAAACCATCCGAACGTGGCCGTAGCCAGTTCCGCATCGACCGGCCTCCGTGCTGTGGGAACATGGTGGCACATAAAAAGTAGTCAGTACCGCTTGTGGTACCAGTGCCGGTGGCACACAAGAATCCATCCGAACATGGCCGTAGTCAGTACCGCATCACTGGCCATCGTGCTGTGGGCACATAACAAACACCATCCGGTCGTGGCCGTTCGCCAGCCTCATCTAGCACCTGTGTCGGTGGCACATAAAAACACCTTCCGAAGACCCGGCAAGACTAGTCAGGCCATAAACCATGGCCCCTACCTGGACGTAGTCAGTCCACCTGTGCATACCTTCCTCCTTGTGATACTTGTGAAGGCCTGTTGAGGCAAGTGAAAATCAAATCAAATCAAATCAAAACAAATCAAAATAGATGAACATCAATGGAATTTGTATCTTTGTGGTACCAGTGCCGGTGGCACACAAGAGAAAACCATCCGAAAGTGGCCGTAGCCAGTACCGCATCGACTGGCCTCCGTGCTGTGGGCACATGACAAACACCATCCGATCGTGGCCGTTCGCCAGCCTCATCTAGCACCTGTGTCGGTGGCACATAAAAACACCTTCCGAAGACCCGCAAGACTAGTCAGGCCATAACCCATGGCCCCTACCTGGGACGTAGTCAGTCCACCTGTGCATACCTTCCTTCTTGTGACACTTGTGAAGACCTGTTGAGGCAAGTGAAAATCAAATCAAAACAAATCAAAATAGATGAACATCAATGGAATCTGTATCTTTGTGGTACCAGTGCCGGTGGCACACAAGAGAACCATCCGAACGTGGCCGTAGCCAGTACCGCATCGACTGGCCTCCGTGCTGTGGGCACGTAACAAACACCATCCGATCATGGCCGTTCGCCAGCCTCATCTGGCACCTGTGTCGGTGGCACATAAAAACACCTTCCGAAGACCCGGCAAGACTAGTCAGGCTATAACCCATGGCCCCTACCTGGGACGTAGTCAGTCCACCTGTGCATACCTTCCTTCTTGTGACACTTGTGAAGACCTGTTGAGGCAAGTGAAAATCAAAACAAATCAAAATAGATGAACATCAATGGAATTTGTATCTTTGTGGTACCAGTGCCGGTGGCACGTGGCACATAAGAAAACCATCCGAACGTGGCCGTAGCCAGTACCGCATCGACTGGCCTCTGTGCTGTGGGCACGTAACAAGCACCATCCGATCGTGGCCGTTTGCCAGCCTCATCTGGCACCTGTGTCGGTGGCACATAAAAACACCATCCGAGCGTGGCCGTCTGCCAGCCTCGTCTGGCACCTGTGTCGGTGGCACATAAAAACACCATCCGAGCGTGGCCGTCTGCCAGCCTCGTCTGGCACCTGTGTCGGTGGCACATAAAAAACACCATCCGAGCGTGGCCGTCTGCCAGCCTCGTCTGGCACCTGTGTCGGTGGCACATAAAAACACATCCGAAGACCCGGCAAGACTAGTCAGGTCATAACCCGTGGGCCCTACCTGGGACGTAGTCAGTCCACCTGTACATACCTTCCTTCTTGTGACACTTGTGAAGACCTGCTGAGGCAAGTGAAAATCAAATCAAATCAAAACAAATCAAAATAGATGAACATCAATGGAATTTGTATCCTTGTGGTACCAGTGCCGGTGGCACACAAGAATCCATCCGAACGTGGCCGTAGTCAGTACCGCTTGTGGTACCAGTGCCGGTGGCACACAAGAATCCATCCGAACGTGGCCGTAGTCAGTACCGCTTGTGGTACCAGTGCCGGTGGCACACAAGAATCCATCCGAACGTGGCCGTAGTCAGTACCGCATCACTCGCCATCGTGCTGTGGGCACATAACAAACACCATCCGGTCGTGGCCGTTCGCCAGCCTCATCTAGCACCTGTGTCGGTGGCACATAAAAAGTAGTCAGTACCGCTTGTGGTACCAGTGCCGGTGGCACACAAGAATCCATCCGAACATGGCCGTAGTCAGTACCGCATCACTGGCCATCGTGCTGTGGGCACATAACAAACACCATCCGGTCGTGGCCGTTCGCCAGCCTCATCTAGCACCTGTGTCGGTGGCACATAAAAACACCTTCCGAAGACCCGGCAAGACTAGTCAGGCCATAAACCATGGCCCCTACCTGGGACGTAGTCAGTCCACCTGTGCATACCTTCCTCCTTGTGATACTTGTGAAGGCCTGTTGAGGCAAGTGAAAATCAAATCAAAATCAAATCAAAACAAATCAAAATAGATGAACATCAATGGATTTGTATCTTTGTGGTACCAGTGCCGGTGGCACACAAGAGAAAACCATCCGAAAGTGGCCGTAGCCAGTACCGCATCGACTGGCCTCGTGCTGTGGGCACATGACAAACACCATCCGATCGTGGCCGTTCGCCAGCCTCATCTAGCACCTGTGTCGGTGGCACATAAAAACACCATCCGAAGACCCGGCAAGACTAGTCAGGCCATAACCATGGCCCCTACCTGGGACGTAGTCAGTCCACCTGTGCATACCTTCCTTCTTGTGACACTTGTGAAGACCTGTTGAGGCAAGTGAAAATCAAATCAAAACAAATCAAAATAGATGAACATCAATGGAATTTGTATCTTTGTGGTACCAGTGCCGGTGGCACACAAGAGAAAACCATCCGAACGTGGCCGTAGCCAGTTCCGCATCGACCGGCCTCCGTGCTGTGGGCACGTAACAAACACCATCCGATCATGGCCGTTCGCCAGCCTCATCTGGCACCTGTGTCGGTGGCACATAAAAACACCTTCCGAAGACCCGGCAAGACTAGTCAGTCCACCTGTGCATACCTTCCTTCTTGTGACACTTGTGAAGACCTGTTGAGGCAAGTGAAAATCAAATCAAAACAAATCAAAATAGATGAACATCAATGGAATCTGTATCTTTGTGGTACCAGTGCCGGTGGCACACAAGAGAACCATCCGAACGTGGCCGTAGCCAGTTCCGCATCGACCGGCCTCCGTGCTGTGGGCACGTAACAAACACCATCCGATCATGGCCGTTCGCCAGCCTCATCTGGCACCTGTGTCGGTGGCACATAAAAACACCTTCCGAAGACCCGGCAAGACTAGTCAGGCTATAACCCATGGCCCCTACCTGGGACGTAGTCAGTCCACCTGTGCATACCTTCCTTCTTGTGACACTTGTGAAGACCTGTTGAGGCAAGTGAAAATCAAAACAAATCAAAATAGATGAACATCAATGGAATTTGTATCTTTGTGGTACCAGTGCCGGTGGCACGTGGCACATAAGAAAACCATCCGAACGTGGCCGTAGCCAGTACCGCGCATCGACTGGCCTCTGTGCTGTGGGCACGTAACAAGCACCATCCGATCGTGGCCGTTTGCCAGCCTCATCTGGCACCTGTGTCGGTGGCACATAAAAACACCATCCGAGCGTGGCCGTCTGCCAGCCTCGTCTGGCACCTGTGTCGGTGGCACATAAAAACACCATCCGAGCGTGGCCGTCTGCCAGCCTCGTCTGGCACCTGTGTCGGTGGCACATAAAAACACCATCCGAGCGTGGCCGTCTGCCAGCCTCGTCTGGCACCTGTGTCGGTGGCACATAAAAACACCATCCGAGCGTGGCCGTTTGCCAGCCTCGTCTGGCACCTGTGTCGGTGGCACATAAAATCACCCACTACACTCTCGGAGTGGTTGGCGTTAGGAAGGGCATCCAGCTATAGAAACACTGCCAGATCTGACTGGACTGGTGCAGCTTTCGGGCTCCCCAGACCCCAGTTGAACCGTCCAACCCATGCTAGCATGGAAAGCGGACGTTAAATGATGATGATGATGATGATGATGTATAAAAAATATATATAAAAATACAAAATGGGACAAGAACGCAAAACACTCAAATAGACGACACAAAAAACGGACGGGTCATTCGAAGCCTCTAATCTTCAGTCAAGAACCGGATCATCCTTGCAATTTCGGCTGATTAATCTTGAGATTGCTCCGATCCAGCCAGCCCCAAGGAAAAACTAAGCTACGAGCACTAGATTTCTTGGAAAAAGGATCGAATGTATACGAAACAAGGCAGAAAAACGGACGATGCCACACGAATATAAATACAAAAAACAATAATAGTAATAACAGGACAAAAACAGCGGGTGTCTTACGACTTTAGACATTTCAACTTAGCTTAGCTGGCGTATTTGGAAAATAATGCCTTACGGCAGACGAAGAGATCGATGTTGTCGTGGCGGTGCTCAGAAGCCGAAAGGCTAGTTGACTCGTATGGTGCCATGTAGTGGGACAGAACCCAAAACCATGTGTTTGGAAATCATATGGTTCCAGGTTCAGTGCCATTGTGTGGCATCTTGGGCAAGTGTCTTTTACCATAGCCTCAGGCCAACCAACACCTTGTAAGTGGATTTGGTAGGTAGAAACTGAAAGAAGCCCATCATGTGTGTGCATGTGTCTTTGTCTGTATTTTTCCCCGCATAATTGCTTGACAACCAGTGTTGGTGTGTTTATGTCCCCATAACTTAGCAGTTTGCCGAAAGAGACCAATAGAATAAATACCAGGCTTTAAAAAAATAAACAAATACTGTGGTAAATTTGCTTGACTGGAATTCTTCAAGGCGATGCCCCAGTATGGCCACAGTCCAAGGATTGAAACAAGTAAAAAAAATAAATGGCGTAAAAATGAAGCCTCATGTCATCGTCATCATCATCATCATCATCATTTAACCTCTGTTGTCCATGCTGGCATGCGTTGGACAGTTTGACCAGGGCTGGCATGCTAGAAGGCTGCACCAGACTCTAGTCTGATTCAGCATGGTTTTCTACTGCTGGATGCCCCTCCTAATGCCAACCACTCCGAGAGTGTAATGGGTGCTTTTACATGCCAATGGCACAGGTGCCATTTGTGTGACGCTGGTGTCTGCCACAACTGCAATTTTGCTTGGCTTGATGGCTCTTCTTCTCAAGCACGACATACTGCCAAAAGTCTCAGTCATTGCCTCTGCAAGGCCCAATGTTCGAAAAGAACTCGGCCACTTTGCCTCCACGAGGTACAACACTCAAAAGGAACTCGGTCAATTGGCTTCCACGAGGCCCAATGCTCAAAAGGAACTCGGTCAATTTGCTTCCACAAGGCCCAATGCTCGAAAGGAACTCGGTCAATTTGCTTCCACGAGGCCCAATGCTCGAAAGGAACTCGGTCAATTTGCTTCCACGAGGCCCAATGCTCAAAAGGAACTCGGTCAATTTGCTTCCACGAGGCCCAATGCTCGAAAGGAACTCAGTGAATTTGCTTCCACGAGGCCCAATGCTCAAAAGGAAGTCAGTCAATTTGCTTCCACAAGGCGCAACACTCGAAAGGAACTCAGCCACTTTGCCTCCGTGAGGCCCAGCACTTGTATATTTCATTGTATTTGATTATAAATTGTTCGAGTTGAACTATATTTTTTCAGTAGAAAACATGAATAAAACCATCCAAACTGTTTCCATTTTTTTTTTGCTTCTTTTTTGCTAAACTTTCATCCAGTTCTCTTTGCTTCTTGTAATTATTTCCTAAACTTGAATGGTCGTCTGACTATCATATCTTTCTA
>NC_042998.1:35716149-35806149 GCF_006345805.1 Octopus sinensis
AGACAGCTCAATTCCAAACAAGGAAATGGAGACTATTAATAATAGGTCTCCTGGGACTAATTAAAAGCAACAAGGATGTATCTTAACATAATCTCATTTCTGACTCATTTAGGCTTAATCACTTAATCAACTATCTTTTTTGTAGCTAGACTTTACAACAAGCCGAGACAAACAAATTATCCAAGACCTCTGACCTCCAATTTTCCAATTTCATTTTACCTATCTAATTAAACATTATTATTATGATTACCTATTTCTTTACTACCTACAAGGGGCTAAACACAGAGGGGACAAACAAGGACAGACAAACGGATTAAGTTGATTATATTGACTCCAGTGTGTAACTGGTACTTAATTTATCGACCCCAAAAGGATGAAAGGCAAAGTCGACGTCGGCAGAATTTGAACTCAGAACGTAACGGCAGACTAAATACCGCTAAGCATTTCGCCCGGCTTGCTAACGATTCTGCCAGCTTGCCACCTTTGATTATTATTATATTTAATTATTATCATAATTACCTTTAATGTGTAATATGTAAATGAGTTATCTTACCAGTATTATAGTAAATGCATTGTTTAATTGTTTTACGTAACAATTTATATCCTCTGTAAGTTAAAACTTTGAATTTATAAGACATTGATCTGAGATTCCAACAGAATTTTTTAATTGTATCTAAACTTTAAAGAAATCAATGTTGTCAATCTCTTGTGCTGATGAGATAACAATAGTTTTGCCAAGTCACAGCTGGCCTTGTTAATTATGAGTTGTTGAGGTGACTGAATGTTATAGTCTGCAACAAAGAATATGTTAATCTTGTGAGCTTAATTAAGATGTAAATGAGTGCAAGGGATAATTGCAGCCACATTGAAGTCGTTAACAAAAACACTGTCAAATAATGCTATACTTAGTTAGGTTTCAGTCGTGAAGAAAAAACTTTTAGTCCCTTTACAGGATTGTGTTACACTTAGCAAGTGTTGTGTTTTGGTGGGGCTTTTTAAATAGAAAAGCATTGATAAGTTGAACCCACCAAGCTATAAATAAGAAATTTGAATAGATGCTGTTGCCAACATCGCCTGACACCTGTGCCGGTGGCACATAAAAAGCACCCACTACACTCTTGGAGTGGTTGGTGTTAGGAAGGGCATCCAGCTGTAGAAACACTGCCAGATCAGACTGGAGCCTGGTGCAGCCTCTTGGCTTCCCAGACCCTGGTTGAACCGTCCAACCCATGTTAGCATGGAAAATGGACGTTAAATGATAATGATGATGATGATGATGGCTCAATGCCATAGGCAGCAGAAACCTCATGTCAACAATTTTGAACTTTCTTTGATCTTTGGCACACTGAAAGAGGTACTTAAAATATGATGGCATATCTTTAGCTTTTTGTGTAATTCTCTTGGGGAGTGCAAGTCAGGTTGGCTGACCACCTTGTTCGAATACCTGATTCTTCAAGAGACTGCTTTGCAGTGAACTGGCAGAAGACAAGTGCATGCAAGGTGGAGAGAAAAAGGGGCTTCAAAGACATACCCAAAGCCTCACAGAAGAGTTTTGAGATCAACCCCACCAACATCTGGGAAATGCAAGCAAAAGGCTGCCCTCACTGGCAAAGCTGAACCAACAAAGGGGCCATCTCCAACAAACAGAACACGATTGCAGGGACACAGAAAAAACACAAACTGTGCAAACCCAGAGCCAACCCCTTGCTTTTGGTCCCAGCACACCACCAATGCCCAACCTGCAGAAGAACCCTCTAAGCAGACATCAGACTGATCAACCACAGCCAGACACTCTCTGCCCTCTCTTCTTCTCCCACAGGATGTCCTTGGTCAATGTCAACAACCAATCAACTAAAAGCTTTGTAAATGTTTCATTATTTAAAATGTATTAAAATCATTTTGAAATTGAGAAGGTCACATGCATTATACTTCACCACAAAGGAATATATTTTTGTACCAGCATTGTGGAGCATAAAAACCAGTTTTCTATACGTCTAAACATTTTCTAATTCTCCTCAAAACGTCACAGTACCCGGTGAACCGTACAGATTAAGCTACAGTGAAATGCTCCGCACCATAATGGTTGAAAACTCATGTCCTTTGTATAATTAACAGAGGTTTTGTTCGTTTGCAATTTTCTAATAAGTTTAAATCTCCTCAATATAAGCCTCTTACTGATGAGCTTTTTTATTGTCTATCTTTCATCTCATTAGACTGTGGCCATGCTGGAGCACCGTGCTTTGAATAATTTTTTATTGAATGAATCGATCGCAGTATTTTCTTTTATTTTTTAAGCCTGGTACTTATTCTATTGGTCTCTTTTGCTGAACTGCTAAGTTACAGGGATGTAAACACACCAACACTGGTTGTCAAGCAGTGATGGGAGGACAAATACGGACACAAAAAAACACACACAAACACATATGTATACATATACACAATGGGCTTCTTTCAGTTTCCATCTACCAAGTCAACTAATAAAGCTTTGGTCATCCAGAGGCTAGAGTAGAAGACACCTACCCAAGGTGCTACACAGTGGGGGACTGAACCCAGGAGCACGTGGCTGGAAAGCAAGCTACTTACCACACAGCTATATATATATATATATATATATATATATATATATATATATATATATATATATATATATATATATATATATGACGGGTTTCTTTCAGTTTCTGTCTTCCAAATCCACTCACAAGGCTTTGGTCGGTCCGAGGCTATAGTAGAAGACATTTGCCCAAAGAGCCACTCAGTGGTATTGAACCCAGAACCATGTGGTTGGGAAGCAACCTTCTTATCACACAGCCACGCCTGCACCTATGTGTTTTATTTTCGATGGTTGGGCTTCATATACTGGATTAGATAATGAAATTTATACTTATGAAGCTGTTAATCCTTCTCTACACTGGATTTTAATGATGGCAGTTTTTATAAAGAGAATCTTGAAAGGAAACAGATGTTGGCAAAGAAAAACTGTGATGACAATGTTGGAGAGACAATGTTTTGCTCACATCCTATTTGCACTAACACATGTGGGGAAGTGAGTTCAGCAATGAAGGAAACATGTTCACAAATTTAATTAGTTCGATGAATGGAAATTTAATTTTAATTTAGGTGCAGGAGCGGCTGTGTGGTAAGAAGCTTGCTTTCCAACCACACGGTTCTGGGTTCAACCTCACTGAGTGGCACCTTGGGCAAGTGTTTTCTGCTATAGCTTCGAGCCAACCAAAGCCTTGTGAGTGGATTTGGTAGATGGAAACTGAAAGAAGCCCACCGTATATATATATATATATATATATATATATATATGTATGTATGTATGTATGTATGTATGTATGTATGTATGTATGTATGTATGTATTTGTGTGTCTGTGTTCGTACCCCACCCCCACGATTGCTTGACAACCCATGTTGGTGTGTTTACGTCCCAGAAATTTAGTGGTTTGACAAAAGAGACTGATAGAATAAGTACTTCTAGGCTTACAAAGAATAAGTGCTGGGGGTCGATTTGTTTGACTAAAGGTGGTGCTCCAGCATGGTCGCAGTCAAAATGACTGAAATAAGTAAAAGTGTATTTCATTCTTGTTAGATAACCCCTGTGCCAGTAGCACATAAAAAGCACCATCCGAACATAGCCGATGCCCGTACCTCTAGCCCCTGTGCCAGTGGCACATAAAAAAGCACCCACTACACTCTCGGAGTGGTTGGCGTTAGGAAAGGCATCCAGCTGTAGAAACATTGCCAGATCAGATTGGGGCCTGGTGCAGCCTCCTTGCTTCCCAGACCCCAGTCAAACCATCTAACCCATACCAGCATGGAAAACGTGACGTTAAACGATGATGATGATGATGATGATGTCGTCATCATCGTCGTTTAACATCTGCTTTCCATGCTGGCATGGGTTGGACGGAATTCAGTTTTTTAAAAAATTATTTTGCTGTAGTTACTTTCAGTTTTGTGGCATCCTAAAAATAAGATTCACTCCCAGTGACCTACATTCTCAATGCCTACTTTAAGCAATTAAAACAATTAATTGCTGTTGCTGTTGCTTCACACAACAAAGAGCTTCGTGCAAAACCTGTACGTTACCTTAATTACCCCTACCTACTTCCCCCAACATACAAACTTATTTATATAATTAATACAACTGATTATGATGTCTGTCACATGGAAAAGATTGGATTGCTTTGAAGTAAATAAACAAAACCAGTGGGATTGTCGAGCTGTATGACTGGCTTACAATAACAATTTAGATACGAAATACCTATACAGAAATATATATGTACAGGGCATGAAAAACACGTCTTTTGTGCCAAGAAATAATAGAGGCATACATACACAACTGTGCCCCAACAACTTAATTTCTTCATAACCTCCAGAAATATGGATAATTTTTTGTGAAATTTTCTACAAATATGCTTCTGGTTGTATAGATTTTGATTATACTGGAATTTGTTGTGGGAAACATTTTTCAGGGGTGTGGAGAGGAGTTTCAGAAAATTCACATGAGTTGGCTTTTATTTTCTCAACTTAAAGAAAATTGGGTATTTTTTAATGAAATATTTATATTTTACAAATACCTTTCAGAGTGTGTAGATTACAAATGTATTGGAATTTAATGTGAAAGAATAAATTGGTAAGGCGGCGAGCTGGCACAAACGTTAGCACGCTGGGTGAAGTGCTTAGCGGTATTTCATCTGCCGCTATGTTCTGAGTTCAAATTCTGCCGAGGTCGACTTTGCCTTTCATCCTTTCAGGGTTGATTAAATAAGTACCAGTTACGCACTGGGGTCAATGTAATCGACTTAATCCGTTTGTCTGTTCTTGTTTGTCCTCTCTGTATTGTGGGTGGTAAAGAAATAGGTATGCATACATACTGACACATGTCACATTTATCTACAAGATGAAACTCGAAATTTATTTAAAAAATAGTAAAGTGTGGTTCCATCAGTGACCATGGCGCAGAAAATGTGTGTGTGTGTGTGTGTGTGTTTGTGTGTGTGTGTGTGTGCATCTATGGCCAATAAGTCTATCATATAGTTGGATTTCTAAAAGACTTGAAGGCTGTTATGCCCAAGAATCTTTCCAAAAATCAAATGGCACTTGAAAGGAACAAGATGTCCTTTCAAAATGTCAAAGAAATCCAAGAGAATGTGATGAGGCAGCTGCATGCTATTCCATAAAAGTTGTTCCAGGAATGTTTCTGTCAATGGAAACGACACTGTATAAAGTGTGAGGCTTCTGAAGTGAAGAACTTCGAAAAAGATCAAATGCTGGACTGATATGTGTGGGTGGTCTTCATTTTTGTAGCATCAGTCCCAATGCTTTTTGATCAGACCTCATGCATGTACACACTCATATCCATGATACTTAGACTCTGATACTCAATTACATCATGTTATACCTGCCTTCAATGTTTTAATGAAATAATATTTTTACATCATCCTTTCAGGCTTTCCAGGCCTGTTTCTTTGCCCTCTGGCTTCTGTGCCGGTGGCACATGACCTGCTGTGCTTGAGGAGACCTATTGAGTCAAGTACATCAACATCAAAATAAATATCAAATGGAAATTGTAGTTGTGATACCTGTGCCGGTGGTATGTAAAAAGCATCATCTGAACGTGGCCGATGCCAGCACCGCCTTGACTGGCTTCTGTGCCGGTGGCACGTAAAAAGCACCAACCAATCGTGGATGCTGCCAGTCTCCCCTGGCACCTGTGCCGGTGGCACATAAAAAGCACCCACTACACTCTCAGAGTGGTTGGTGTTAGGAAGGGCATCCAGCTGTAGAAACACTGCCAGATCGGACTGGAGCCTGGTGCAGCCTCCTGGCTTCCCAGACCCTGGTCGAACCATCCAACCCATGCTAGCACGGAAAATGGATGTTAAACGATGATGATGATGAATATTTTTACATCCACTTTTCCATGCGAGCATTGATTGAAGGGGACTTGAGGCCAAATGCCCTTCCTGATACTCTTTTTGTTGCCTCTTATAACACTGGGATACGGAGTACCTAGTGTAAAAGATGAGACACTCACACACAAAAAAAAAGTGTTAACAAAGTAAGAACTACTTTTACAAGAGTCTCTTTGATTGATTATGGCATCTGTTGAATAAACATTGGTAACATTGATCTTGTAACATGAGCAAGGACACAAAACAATAGATGTAATCATTATGATCAAAACTACGCTATGTTCTCAGTAAACATACATGCTAACCTTATTGTATTTGATTGTTTACAATAACCTTAAGAACACATTAACTTGTTAAACTGCCTGTCTGTATTGACATAATTTAGGCAACCATTTACCTTATGAATATTCATGGGTTCACATTCACAGAGTAAATATTTCATTGATATTAAACACAAACTGGAAACAAGATGAAACTGGTTAACTAAAAACATGTCAAACCTGTCATTGGAAGTTAATCTTTTCATAAATTCCAAGGATTCACCAGACTAGGGATTAAGTTAAGTTTCTGGAGCATTAAGCAAAAGATAAATCTCTCCAGTTCTCCCAGATATGCTATTTCTCTTTTGCTGGTAATATTCTGGAAAAGGACTCATAACCTATTTCTCACACAATGTGGAAATAAGTGTCCTGCCCTGAAACAAAGCAAAAAACACCTACTCTTGAAGAATTCCCGTATTTTATTTATTTACTTGGTCAAGGACAACACATATCAGAAAGAGCAGAGCATCAGACAAAATTGCAAATCAGTTTTTAGTAATATTTTTTTTTTTTTTTTACAAAGGTGATGCTCCAGCATGGCCACAGTCAAATGACTGAAACAAGTAAAAGAGTAAAAGAATTTCCATTCTACTTTCTCCTGTGACTACTTTTTATACATCTTGGATAAAAATTCTAATTGTTTGTGTATGTGCTAATTGAGAAAGTGATAGAGTGTTTTTGCTATTGAAACTAGAATCTTCTCTCCATTCCTTTGCAGCTGTTTTGGACTGAAACAGGTTAACTGAGAAGATTACAGACTGGAGAAGATTACAGATTCATACAACACAAGGACAAGATGTTTTATGGTTTGAATTGGAGACAAGATGTTTTATGGTTTGAATTGGTTGTACATTGATTGGAAAAAGTGAAAATCATTCGGAAACCTGTGCACATTCTATAAATATTTCAATGGAGAAAGTTGACTTACATTTTAATGCCAAAGAAAGTGCAAGACTATGAATGCATGAAATTCCACCAAACACACATGACTTTCTGTTCAAACTGCCCTTGTTTGACAACAGGTTCTGGCGCCTGGCCCTAATAAAGCCACTGATTTCTCATTTTACGATTATGAAAATAGATCCAGTTTTCATCCTCAGTTACAACTCAATGCCAAAAATGGGAATTTTGAGGATTTGCCAGCAGTTGTTTGCAAATATTCACATGTCATAGAGCCTGGTCATTGGTCAGTTCATGAAGAGCTTCTCAACAGTGTCTGTTCACAAAGCTGAGTTCATAAAGGTGTCAACAGAAGGTGGTTTGTGAAGGACCAAGTTCTGCTGACAACATATGAGTGCTTCTGCTTGGCTGTTGTTCAACCATTTCAAGTAAGGCCTCATCTTCCACAACAGAAGGTTCCCTCCTTAACTTTGTTTTGTCTTTGAGGCTAGTATTTCTTTCCTTAAAATGTCTGAACCAGTTTTGTACCACACATCTGTTGACAGTTCCTGAGCCTTCAACATCATTTATTTCTTTTGCCACTGCCCTTCCACTCAATGCTATTTTTCCACAATAAAATTTCACCACTAATTATCAAAGCTGTAAAATAAAGATTGAACAATATTTTTATGTTATTTATGAAAAAAAAAATAAAAGAAAAAAGTCAGCAAAGACTGGACAACAAGTTGTAAGTTATATCAAATTAATGATATAACTTGGAGATACAAGTTGCCAAATATCATCAATGGAAATCTAAAAAAACTTTTGGCTTAAGCTGATATATATTTAATTGAGATTTTTATATCACATATTTTACCTCATGAAAGCAAATTTTAAACTAAGGCTGATAGAAAAAAATTATATGATGATTATAATAACCAGAGTTAAATTATAAAGTATTTTTCTGCCAGTTTTTGTGTTGGAAATAAGTCCAACAGACTAATGTGAGGACGCAGTAAAGTTAGATTATTAAAAACTATTCTTAAAACATTTGACTAAAGTATAAAAGAAAACACTACATAATACAATTGCATTTAAGAAACACACAAAAACCATCAGATTCACTTAAACATTTAAATTTAATTTGTCAAAATATTTTCGGCGCTTTGAGACCGCGACCTGTTCACTGACAAAATTCCATGCTGCATGGGATTTTGTCAGTGAACAGGTCGCGGTCTGAAAGCAATGAAAATATTTTGGCAAATTAAATTTAAATGTTGAAGTGAATCTAACAGATTTTTGTGTGTTTCTTAAATGGCTAATAAACACCTTCCACCCAGCAATTGTTTTCGTTTCAGCACACGATCTCAGATCAGGTCACTTGCTATACAAGTACATCTCCACTATATAATAACTATAGCTAAAATTTGAAATGATTTCATGGTGCTGTTTGAAATGGATGAATGAATAAGGTATAGTGTCAGTGAAAACCAGTGATGCAGTAATAATTTCAAATGTCAACCACAATTCACTTTGCTTTCATTTTGCAGTGTTGTGCCTCATATTTTGAAAATAAAAACAAGAAAATAGTACTTCCCTTTGGGTTAAAGTTTCATTTATAGACGTTTAATCAGTAAGTAGCAAAAATAAAATTTAGATGCACACACACATACACACACACACGCGCACACACACACATACACACACACTCACACAAGTGGTATATATGCCAATATAGAAAGCAGACGTTAAATGATGGTGAGGATAATATAAGCATGGTAAATAAGTGTAATTTTTGTGGTGCATGAAAGTTTTCAATTTTTAGGAGTAATCTATATATATATATATAAAACTGAGAATGTCTGTCTGTCTGACTGTCTATCTGTCTGTATGTGTGCATCACTAAAATTCAAGAACTACCCAACTGATTTCATTCAAATTTTGCACATGCCTTACTTAGGGTCCATGTAGTGTCATGGGCCTCAAAAATGTTCAACTTTTTGCCTCATGTGAGTCTGGAGCAATCTCTTATCTCTTATACTATTTCAGTATTACATGTCAAAAGTGAAACAATAACATTTCTATTGTCAAGCGAGATAATAATTTCAGTTTTAATAGTTTCACTATTAATAGTTTCACTATTAATACTTCCACTATGTATATAATATTTACATAGTGAAACTGTTATTAAAAGTGAAACTCACATATATACATGCATACATATATTTGTACATACATACACTTATACATACATACATATTCATATATACGTAATATATATATAATATATATATATATATATATATATATATATATATATATATATGTATGTATATATATGTATGTATATGTATATATGTATGCATGTATATATCTGTTTATACATCTCCACATAAATATGTATTTTACCACTTTATTCTACTGCTTTATTCCTTATAAACTGTGAATTTTATTCCTTGTAAACTGTAAATTTTCCCTGTCTAAAATATTCATACCTTGTCTCTGATGATAGAATACCCAGTGTACAGACATGCTAACCAACCAGTCAGGTTATCCCAGAAACAGCTGTAAGACTTCAAATTCACCTTACACTAATTAAATTATTCTTGAGATACTCATTCTGCTTTGGTTTTGATTTTTCCTCTAATATAATATATACATGCTGTAACGGAACCCTAACACAGATCCCTAGATCCAGCCTTAGCTATGATCTTGGAACCTAATGGTTGACCAACTATAGCACTTACCCAGCATGCCTCTTCGTTTAGATCACAAGTGAACTATACCCCTCGTATTCTTTATATATATACAGGGTAAATTGTTGCCATTTTATATTTGTAATTCTGCGCCTGCACATTGCTGGTTTTTGATTTTGTCAACTACACAGTATAGTAGGGTCAGTTGAGTACCATCTGTGAGAAAAACAGCACCATGATGCAATTCACTCTGCTAGAAATTTGGAAACGGCATGCTGTACAGCTTAGCATTTGTGCTAGAAGCTCCAATACGAACATTTCAGTGTTTAGGTGTCAGTTTGAGGACATGTACAGAGAGTGATAAAAATCAACCATCTAGTCTAAATCATGGTGTTTAGGGTCATCGCTAGTGATGGTGATGTTATGCCTCCATTCATCTTCCCACATGGCTTCACACTCGACACAGAGGTCTACATCAAGTGCCTGGAGGAGATAATGCTGCCTTGGGTCAAGAGGGAGCCTGCTGGAAGACCCTATGTCTGGCTACAGGACTCTGCACCATGCCACACAAGCAGGAGAACTCAGTCATGGTTAACAGATAATTTCTGCAACCACATCACTCCTAGCATCTGGCCACCTAACTCTCAAGTCTGCAACCCCCTCGATTATTATGTGTGGGGTGTAGTTGAGCGAGAGACCAACAAAACTCCTTGTAACAACAAAGATGAACTGAAAGCAAGGATTATGGCAGCATTCACCAACAAACAAGGAGACCGTCCAGAAGAGCTGCAAAATATTCCGAAGTCATTTGGAGTTTGTGGTTGAAGCCAATGGCGATTTTATTAAATAAATTTACTCTTTAGTGTTTCAAGATATTTTTATGTAATTTTGGTAAATATATCTGTTAGAATGAGATGTCAGTGTTATTTTCATTTTTGCGTAATTTAGATAAAATTATATTCACCTCACCCTGTATCTTGTATTAGTAATTTGTGGTAAATCATTTTACCTTTGCCCATATACTACAGTAAATGAATTAATTGCATTGCAATCATTAACATTTATGTATTAACTTTGTTGGGTACTTCACTAGCAGTATATTGGATATATGTTATCCCATGGAGGGTTGCATTTACAACCCCTATCTCAATTTGTATATATATATATATGATTCTCTCAGTGTTGTGTATTTAAACCAGCAATGGTTTATGTTTATTAAAGCAGATATAGCTGGTAGTATTCCTGATGATTTGGGATGAACATTACTCTAAACTAATTTAATTTCAATTAAATTTCATTAATTGTCTATCTTAATGGTGTAACTGTAGACTTAATTGTGCTTATTCTTAATGAAACAGCTGTTGAAAACAAACTGTGATTGATATATATGTGAAATTTATGTTTATCTACATTTCATTCTGCTTGAGTATGTGTATCTTTCTTTATATATGTGTGTGAATGTGTGTGTGTATGTGTTCATATATAAGATTGTATTTCGAGGACTGTTTTCACCCTCCTATCTACTAGACGTTTTCGATAGAAAATATAATTTACTTAGAATTTTGCAATGAAAAGATTTTTTGCCACACCCTATAAATTTTGACTTCTTTTTTGATACATACTAGTCTTATTCTAGAGTTTTAATTAATTTAGAAACGAAAAGTTTTATGGAAAAAAAAAAGAAGCCCCAAGAAAACATGTAGGAGGTCAGATAAATATATAGGGAATGAGGGACGAGAGAGAGAGAGAGAAAGAAAGGAAGAAAGACAGGGAGAGAAGACAGAGGGAGGGAGAAAGAATGGAAACAGGAAAGAGGGGTAAACTTATCTCTTACTTTTCCTCCAGTAAAAAAAAAGTAAAATTGACTCCAAAATCTATGACTATTAATAATATCGTGCGGATAACTCGGTTCACGATATTTATGATAGTAGCTTCCGCTTCGATATTTTATTTACCCGAACAACCGAAATGTTTTTTCGGTGAATTTCTTTATTTGCGTATTGCCTATTTGTGAAAAAGCTTCACTAAAAACGCTTTACTACTGCCGCTGTGTCGATAACCCAATCCCCGCAAACACATTGATAGAAGCTTCCTCGTAAAATAGCTTATTTATTTGCTCGGGTGAATAGTACATTTCCTGCTATTCGTTCCGTCGCTGCTGCTAATACTACGACTCGAAGCTAAACCCCCGTCGAGTGACAGTTGCAGACGAAGCACTCTATTAAATGTACTGCAAATATCTGTCCTCATACTCTACTAGGAAATCCTAAATTACTTGAAAGGTAAGATTATACTAATACTAATAAATAGTCATTACTTTCTTTCAGCCTTAATTCTTTCCTACTTCAATTTTCTCTCATCAAATTCGTGTCGTATTCATTCATTTCCATTTCAGCCGCTTTTCTCTCTAATCTCTTTGCGTGTATGTAATGAATATTATAATCTGCCTGTTTGTTTATATCTGTTTATCTGAATCGAATATATATAAACTTTTCTCTCGACACATACATTAAATGTCATTCCACGTATGAATATTTAATAACCATGTTTCTTTCTCGTTCTATCAATATTTCAAAAATATGTACGTATTTCTTTTTAATGTGGGTATTTGTATATTTTGTTTGTAATCATTAACAAAAAAAAAAACAAAAAAACCCCATCAAACTTTCATATTAAATCTGAAGTTTAAAAACAAGTTTAAATTTAACACGAACAACCTTGAATATTTATCTGAATTATTGACAAATTGTGTGTCTTTAAGGATTTCCTCGTTTATTTTCGCTGCTGGTTAAATGAAGGAGTGAACACCACCCAGTCGCATTTTCCTTCATTTATGAATTTGAGGCGCTGAAAGGAATTCTATGGTTAGCAAACGAATTTACCCCTCTGTTTCGGTTTTAGCTTTGAACCAATTTAGTCATTTAACTAATATATACCCAAGAAGAATTTGGAAATGATAGGCATCATTTGTCAGTTCCTCTCTCCCTTAAAATTCCAGTCACCATCTCATTTCTATGTTCATATCTCAACCACAAGCTACATTTAATCTCTTGTAGGGTCGATAGAAGTACCATCAATAATAAAGTGGTGAACAGCTTTTTGTGAATCTTATCTGAATAAAAATAAAATCATCATGATTTATTCATTGCGAATAGGCGAAAGCTGGGTGGTCTTTAATTCTCGACAATAAAACTGTTTCGCCTCTATTTTTTTTTTTTCGTTAAAATCTTTTAGGATGTCATTAATTGCTTCTATTTTACTTTAATCCTCCATCTACCTTTACAACTCAGAGGATTTTACAGTATGCCATATACCTTCATGTACATGTGTATGTGTGTATATGACACAAACACACACACATATAAATATGTATAGTGTATTTTTGTGTGTGTGTCTGTGTGTGTCCACGTACGTTGTAACACCATTATTAAAGTCCTGTCAGTCTCGCATCCCCAATTCGAACCCCTTTACATTTTCATCACTTTTATTTTTGCCGTTGATAAAAATAAGTTGTAAAAGAATGCCATTATACCCGACCGACTCCTTTCCCCTCATAAAAGAGCGGATGTTGTACTTAATAACCCTCTCATCCAACAAAAAAACAATAGGGATGTAGCCCAGATTAGTATGACTCAGTTGACACCTCAAGACATCGTTCTGCTTCAGTTTCGTCTGTTACTATTGCCCCTCCACTTCGTACCAGTTAGGGTTAGAAGAGATCAAATCTCTTTTAACCCTGTGGTTAGAAGAGATTAACCCCTGTCCATTGGTACCACTGACTTTCTACGCCCACACCTATCTTTGTTTTTATAAAAGTATTTTGTAGCACATTAGTATGCGGTACCCTCTTAAAATCCTTTTTGTAAATTGTCTTTTTAAAATTGTTGGTAAATAATAATAATAATTATAATATCTGATTTAGATTTAAGGTCAGTAAATGGAAGGGATTAGTCGATTTCATCGGCCATACTACCTACTTATTACTTTATTTGATCGATCCTGGTGGAACGAAAGGCAATGTTGACCTCGGCGGGACTCGAACTCAAAATGTCAACAGCCGGAAGAAATACGGCAAAGTACACCCCGCCCCCACTAACAAATAATAATAATAAGAAGAAATTGGGACCGCTAAAAGTCAATAGAGCACCTTTATTATATCCCTGAACGCTAGTGTCCGATCCATATGTTTATTATTCCAGTGTATATAATAATGCTCGTGAATATGTTATGATTTTATCCTTGGAACGTCGCAACAATCTCCCTTAATCTGGTTGTGGTTTTTAAGCTTTTGTAGAAAAATATCTACAATTAAAAATCATGTTTTTTTTTTTTTTTCAGTTAAATTCTGTATGTGAAAACCTTGAGGTGATTTCAGAATGACAAATTGTCAACTGTTGCGATGTTGTGTATTTTTAATTGGTTATCTAAACATGTCTCGTGTCTGTCTGTTGCTTATCTTTTATTTTCCCCTCCTATCATCAGTTTTTCGTTGACTATATTTATTGGTGATTAAAATAAAAAAAAAGACAAATCACAATTCGATTATCTCACTTCACCCTTTGTTCAATCATATGGTCGTTGTCTACAGTTTGAATGAATGGTCGTCTTATCAGCTTCTAACCCTGCGTCCACATCCCGTCGGGGGGATTGTTGATTCGACTTTAATCATTGCTTTTCGATCGATTAAATCAGATACCGGCATTGAACTGGGTCAATATTGTTGAGTACAGCTCTTCCATTCAAATTTGCCGACTTATATATTTCAAATAGTGTAAGAAATTATTTAGAAATTACCGAGGACAATGTTTACAGAGATCGACTCAAAACGAAAGAAAGCCATTATTTATATATAATCGGAGTCGGTGCCGATGTAGGGTTTGGGTTATATCGAAACTTGTAACAATGTTTTTCGGTGGGGCTTTGGATAATTCAGGTACTACTTGAGAACAGTGGTCCCGGTGCGCGCACTCTCGCATCCGCGCTAGCTAGTCGTGACTAGTCGATCCTACAACGACTCCCTAGCAAAGTAAATAAAACACAAAACAAATAATTTTTGCTAAACAAATTAAATAAAACACAAAAACACAAAGTAAGGATCGACTGGTCATGACTAGCTAGCGCGGATGCGCGACTATGCGAGTGCGCGCACCGGGACCACTGTTCTCAAGTAGTACCGATAATTCATACACGTCGATTTGTTTTCTCATAACTTTCTCAAATGCCTTTCACTTGGTGTAGAATACGATTATATCGGAATTTGATCTGTTTAAAAAAAAACATTTGGGGGTGAGGTTGAATAATTGACACACCTCGACTTCGTTTCCCTAGATGAAGTGCGCGAATTAACCGCCACCTTTTTTTCAAATCAACTTCCGATATAATCCTATTATACACGTATTTGTTGCACAAATTTTGTCTCAAAAATATCTATTTTTCAGTTAAGTTATGAGAAACCAGTCGGTAGAGTTGCAGACATCTGTTATGCTCGAAACACTGTCGTAATTATTTGTTCTGAGTTCAAATCCAGTCACTCATCTCCTATACAAATTCGTGACCTTTCTGCCTGTGTAATAAATAAATCGGTATTATTACCCCTTGGCCAAATCATTAATTTACTGATTTAACGGTGCAGGGAATCTGCTGTTCCTCAGTTGTTAAAGGAATTTGCGCAGTATCCCTGATAAAGTCATTCCACCTCACGATGTAATGTCCTAGATCAGAGCGCTCTTTGCTATAGTAAAATTCTGTATAACCGAATTATTTCCGTTAGTCTCCTACAATGTTGAGTTTGAAAATTTGTATCTCATCAGCTGAGCTGGAACTTACGCCCGTCTCTGGAATTTGTTCAAATTCTGATAGTTGAATGCAGAACAGCTATCCGGGAGATCTTTGGCGATGTACCGTGCCTGTGAAGACTCGTCAAACCAAATGAAATCGTTCTCGTGCCGGTGGTCTGTGAAAAGCATCCATTTACACTCTTGGAGTGGTTGGTGTTAGAGAGGGCATCCAGCTGTAGAAACCATACCAAATCAGACTGGAACCTGGTGCAGTTCTCTGGCTTACTAGTTCCTGTCAAACCGTCAAACCCATGCTAGCATGGCAAGCAGACGTTCAATGATGATGATAACGATGGGTTTATGGAGAGGTACACAGGCTTGATATACTAGCCCTAATAGACCATCATTTTCCATAATGCTCTGACTTCTAACAGACCTCAGCTTGTGTGCATGTGCGTTTTATGGAGCACTATTGTTGTAGCACTTTGTCTTCTGTGGTGGGTCTTTTCCACCTCTGCAGCATCTCAGAACTTTGAACTGCAGTGCGTTCATTGAATATGCTCTGTGAGAAAAGTAAGTCATCCATGGTCTCTTGTCTGTCTCACTTTACTGTGTACCATGTTGAAGTACATAAGTTGTTATAAGTTGCCCCTTAACCACAAATTGGTTTTGATCACAGCAAAGGCATTCCAGCTTTGACATTTTTTTAAATGTTAGCACGCTGGGGAAGATGCTTGGTGGTATTTCATCTGTCTTTACATTCTGAGTTCAAATTCTGTGGAGGTCAACTTTGCCTTTCATCCTTTCGGAGTCAATAAATTAAGTATCAGTTGTGTATTTGGGTCAATCTAATCGACTGTCCCCCTCTCCCAAAATTTCGGGCCTTGTACCTAGAGTAGAAAAGGATATTTTTCTTTTCTCCGGTTATATTGTGCTCTGGGCTACATTATTTAATTTATCCTCTCCCCCTTTTTTTTTTGTTTTTTAGGGTGATTTGGTTGCTATTTATAGCAGATTGAGTGTCAGGTAGAGGCTACACCATTGACTTGTTCATAGAATTTTTGATGTTGGGGAACAACAAATGCATTTTAGATATAGTCCACAGGCTGTAGATATTATAACCCTGATCACAAGCTCGTGTTTGTCCTCATATCTATTGATACATGTTGTTATCTTTCTACTATTTTAGGTTTGAGCAAAAAATAAACTGAAAAATTTGGGATTTTTGAAGAGAAGCCTGCTAAATATATTTTGCAAAAGCAATTCAGACAATATAAATCTGTAAAACTTCTGCTCAAAAGTGAAACACTTGGTTACACAGTTATTGTTGTTAGATATTGATGTGGGTGTTTTCTATCTGAATGGCCAAATGTTCTATTATCACAGTATGTGAGCACACACACAGACTCACACACACACACACACCTGCTGGCTTTATCATTTTATCAAGTACTCAATTTTTTTTTTACTAAATTTAACATAAAAGGATTCCTTACACTGCAAGATGGTTGAATTCTTGATAGGGTGAATATATTCGATTGAATTGAATTTAGTATTTCACAGGTGGTTAACTTTTCAAATTGAACCTTTAAGGTAATTAGATTTCCCCACAGCATCTCCATCACACTTAAGCTGCCTTTTTGATTGTGCACAAAGGTTCTATATTTAAAGAAAGCATTCACAGTGTTCAGCCTTTCCCCAGGAGTATATTGTCACTGTCAGTGAACATATGCCAGTTCAGATCTGAAAGCTATGTTCTTCATTTGATGGTTCATTAACTTGGGCTTTTAGAAATAATTGGAATAATGTTTCTGCTGGTATTTCCTTAACCCTTTCGTTACTGTATTTATTTTGAGATGCTCTGTGTTTCTTTCAATTCCTTTAAATATAACAAAGAATTTAGTAAAATAATTTAGTTATCATTCAGCTAGTGTTAGGAGCATAAATTGTGACTAAGGTTTGGTGGAAGATTTTAATTTAAAACTTATGAAAACAAGACATTTGTACTACAGAACCAGAGCCAGTTTCAGGCAGGTTGGTATCAAAAGGGTTAAGAATTGTTTCTCTATTATATATTCTAATCCTTTTGTTACCATATTTCTGTTGAGATGCTCTGTGTTTCTTTCAATTCTTTAAATATAACAAGAATTTAGTAAAATTACTTAGTTATCGTTAAGCTAGTGTTAGGAACATAAATTGCGACTAAGGTTTGGTGGACGATTTTAATTCAAAACTTATGGAAAACAAGACATTTGTACTACAGAGCCAGAGCCGGTTTCCGCGAGGTTGGTAATGAAAGGGTTAAACAAACTACAGTACGCTGCAGATGGTGTCTGTTATGTTCTTCTCTCGTTGCATAAACATCTTGTACAGAACTTTGAAAGTGAGCATGCACAGAAAAAAAAAAGAGAAGAAAAAAAAGAAAAGCAATCAAGTATTGATTTACTTTCGATTTTGGGATACCTTTTAAGATACATCAATGACATTTTAACGATGTGCAAATTTCATCCTTGTTGCCAGCACTCTCTCTGTAAAAAGTGCAGACTGCGAGAGTATGTGTTTAATCATTTTGGATAGAGTAAGCCTAGCTAGACAACTTGAAAGGTGATTATCAATTCTTTCCGTAAAGGGCAAATTTCACAGTTACATTAAGCTTGTCATCTCCAGAAATACAGCAGTTGAAATTTTTTACCACTATCAAGACTCCTCATCTTTCTGACCAGAACCAGTAAATCATAGTTTTGTCATAACTGCAATCAGGATTTAAAATTTGCATTGATTCCATAGCTATGATCTTTATTTTTTCTTTTTTTCTCATCGAATTGAATTTGTAATTCTTGTTGCATTTGATAATTTTATAGGTTTGTGTGTGCATAAATTTAAAATCAAAGATGAGATATCTAGTTAATTTTCAATTTAAAAAGGCATTAAACAAGGTTGCATCTTCTCATCTCTGTTATTCAGTGTAGCTGTCAGTGCAATAAGGAATGTGAATAACGTATACAGTTTGGTTCAAATAGTTATGGCACCAATCTTAATGGTGCAATTTTTGCTGACAAACAGGGTTCTTTAGAAATTTAAAACAAAATTTTTTTTTAAATGTATACCCTTGTTTAGTTTTAATATTGATGTTGATAAAATCAGTATACTTTAAATGAATATACATTATTTACATATGACGGGCATATGGCGTAGTGGTTAAGAGCACGGGCTACTAATCCCAAGATTCCGAGTTCAATTCCAGGCAGTGACCTAAATAATAATATCGAAAAATACCTTAGGAATTATAACCCAGGTTTGAAATTTCCTCAAGACGCCTTATGAAGGCTGGAGGGTATATCAGCCGAAATTCTGTTTTAACAACAAACAAGATGAGGACAAATATCTGTCATGTTAATAATGTAAATAATTCCTCATCTCTTAAATCTAGAACTGTATTATTTAAATGAATGGTACATAGGTCAATGTCATGTGAGATGGGATGTAACTGGAACAAGATACCGTGGTTACTTTGTGTCATGTGGAGAAGATAAATTGTGGCATCATGAAATGTCACAAAACTATCTTAGCATCCTTGCCCTTTGGCCCTATCTGTTTAAAAATGAGACATTCTGTCCATTCTAACCTGTATTTATCAATCATTTCTCCTGCCTGTTGTTTAACCTCAAGTAAGCTCTTGAACTGATAGGTATTCCTGCCCTAACCATCCTATCAATTTTTTCATGTTGAGTGTATCTAGGACAGTCGTTCTCTACCTTGGCCCCAAGGGCCTCATTGTGGCCTTCGAAACTCTTCTTTCTATGAATGAATCTTTCTTTAGTTGATTTGTTTTACTTTTGGCGTAGCCCCTAACAATATCTAGGTTTGGATCTGGCCCAGATATTAAAAAGGCGCAGGAGTGGCTGTGTGGTAAGTAGCTTGCTAACCAACCACATGGTTCCGGGTTCAGTCCCACTGCATGGCATCTTGGGCAAGTGTCTTCTGCTATAGCCTTGGGCCGACCAAAGCCTTGTGAGTGGATTTGGTAGACGGAAACTGAAAGAAGCCTGTCGTATATATGTGTATATATATATATATATGTATGTGTGTGTATATGTTTGTGTGTCTGTGTTTGTCCCTCTAGCATTGCTTGACAACCAATGCTGGTGTGTTTACGTCTTCGACACTTAGCGGTTCGGCAAAAGAGACCGATCGAATAAGTACTGGGCTTACAAAGAATAAGTCCTAGGGTTGATTTGCTCGACTAAAGACGGTGCTCCAGCATGGCCACAGTCAAAATGACTGAAACAAGTAAAAGAGTAAAAGATTAATCCTTAATCTAGGATATAGACTCACAATCCATATGGTACCCTATCTTCTAAGTTATTTCCCCCTTTCTTGATTACTGCTGTACTGGCATAAATGGCCCAGTGGTCAGGGCAGCAGACTCGCGGTCATAGGATCGCGGTTTCGATTCCCAGACCGGGTGTTGTGAGTGTTTATTGAGCGAAAACACCTAAAAGCTCTACGAGGCTCCGGCAGGGGATGGTGGCGGTCCCTGCTGTACTCTTTCACCACAACTTTCTCTCACTCTTACTTCCTGTTTCTGTTGTACCTGTATTTCAAGGGGCCGGCCTTGTCACTCTCTGTGTCACGCTGAATATCCCCGAGAACTACGTTAAGTGTGCAAGTGTCTGTGGAGTGCTCAGCCACTTACACGTTAATTTCACGAGCAGGCTGTTCCGTTGATTTGGATCAATCGGAACCCTCATCGTCGTAACCGATGGAGTGCTTCCTAACTGGCATAAAACCTTAGATGTAGATGCATAGGGAGGAGTGAAGGAGTTTTTGAAACAGTCTCTTTATAGGCACAAGCTCAATAGTAATGGTTTCAAATTTTGCCACCAGGGCAGCCATTTGGAGAGAGGGGGCAAGTTCATTACTTTGATCCCTGGTGCTTCACTGCTACTTAATTTATCGACCCTGAAAGGATGAAAAGCAAAGTCGACCTCAGTGGGAATTGAATTCAGAACTTAAGGACAATTGAAATGCCACAAAGCATTTTGCTCAGTGTGCTAATGATTCTGCCAGCTCACTGCCTGGGAGAGTAATAAGACCTGGAAATATTATCTTACTAGCAGTATCGCCTGGCGTTGCTCGGGTTTGTTTCAACCCTTTAGAATTGGTATTTTTGAAAAGTAAAAATTTTGCATTATGTAGCTTGTTATTCTCTTTAAGTGAACATTTTTCTGGTTGAAATACACCGAAAAATGGCAACACAGCAGTCAAAAAATCGTAAAAAATAGGGATTTTCATAGGGAAAAAAAAGCACCTTTTTGATGTTAATAATTTTTGGTGTTAACATGGTCCAATTTGAAGTTTATCTTCTACGGAAGGAAGAGCAAGCCTTCTTCTATCATGCTTTCAATTTTGGTCAACTTGCGGTGCAGGGTCTCGGAGGAGATAGTGTTAGTTGAAGGCTACCAAACATGCCATACACAGACAACTTCAGCTTTATATATAGAGAGATTTTTGCATTATGTAGCTTGTTATACTCTTTAAGTGAACATTTTTCTGGTTGAAATACACCGAAAAATGGCAACACAGCAGTAAAAAAATAGGGATTTTCATAGAAAAAATGTCGACACTCCTAAGCTAGTGTTGGAACATAAACTGTTCTTGCATAAAATCATGATGGAACTAATGTAAATAATGTATATAATTCCTCATCTCTTAAATATAGAACTGTAGATGACAATGTGGTTTTTAGTGATTCTCAGTTGGAATTAGATGATGTAATTTATCAATGAAGTAGAGCATTGTATTGGTAAGTTGAGCTTCTGCAGATATTTTGCATTGATCGAGTTTGGACTTTCTGCTACATGGAAGCATGGCACTATAAGCAGAGCAATTAATGCATTAGTACATTTGGGATATCCAACCCATGCCAGCATGGAAAGCGGACGTTAAACAACGATGATGATGATGATGATATTAAGTCAGTCTGTACTTAACAGAAAACAACAAGACACCAACAATAAAAAAAATGAACGATTTAAAAAAAAAATTTTTTTTTATTTAGTTTCAGCTCACAAGCTGTGGCCATGCTGGGGCACCGCCATTTGGTGTTGCTACATGATTTTACTTCACGAATGCTTTTTAGCAAATGCCATCTGGTGCATGAGAGATATTGTGTTTTATAGAAAAATTTCACTTTCTCGTTTTTGACAGGGTACATTGTGTGTGTGTGTGTGTGTGTGTGTGTTCATGCATGCATGCATGAGTAGTCTTGGGTTATCTATGAGTGAAATTTGTGAAATATGCCCTGTCTATATGATAATCTTTATGTCTACGAATCACTGTATGAATGAATGACATATTTTGCTTTCCAGTCACATGGTTCCAAGTTCAATCCCAATGCATGACACCTACTATAGCTTTGGGCTGACCAAATTTGGTAGATGCAAGCTGAAAGAATCCTGTCGTATAATCTATGTATGTGTGTCTTTGGGTTTTTGTCCTTCACTACTCCTTGACAACTGGTGTGGGTGTGTTTATGTCCCTGTGACTTAGTGGTTTGGCAAAAGAGATCGATAGAAAAAAAGTACTTTGGTTGATTCATTTGACTAATATTCTTCAAGGTGGTGTCCCAGCATGGCCACCACAATCTAAGTAAATAATGGTGTGTGTGTGTGTGTGTGTGTGTAAATGCTTACAACCTACATAAAGCTATGGTTTCACCGACTTTACCATTTGCAGCTCGGCTACAAATGACGATATCACTGGTTGTAGCTGAGCTGCATCCAGTGATGTTCATTGGCACTTCCTGTCAATAAATCATCTGCTAGCTTTGCATTTTTGAATTCCTCTGCAATAAAAAGAAAATCATTCCTTACTTGAAAAATAGATAACTGTTGGTGTTTGGAAAAGTATCTGACTACAAAAATCTTATCTAAGCTATATTAGTGTGGAAAAACAAATGTTAAACACAACATATGATGTGTGTGTGTGTGTGTGTGTGTGTATATATATATATATATATATATATTATATATATATATATATATATATATATATATATATAATATATATATATATATATATATATATATATATAACAAAAAGATGTGCTGGAATACTATTCCACAGCCATACCAACAATCCGTGGAGGCGCAATGGCCCAGTGGTTAGGGCAGCGGACTCGCGGCCGGAGGATTGCGGTTTCAATTCCCAGGCAGGCTATGTGTGTTTATTGAGCGAAAACACCTAAAGCTCCTCAAGGTTCCGGCAGTAGGTGGTGGCGACCCCTGTTGTACTCTTTCGCCCCAACTTTCTCTCACACTTTCTTCCTGTTTCTTGAGTAACCCTGCGATGGATTGGCATCCCATCCAGCTGGGGGGAACACATACGTCACAGAAACCGGGCCCATGAGCCTGGCTAGGCTTGAAAAGGGCACATAAATAATAAAGATACCAACAATCCAACATACCTCCATCATCTGCTGTCTCACAGATATCATTATGGTTTCGACACCTGTGCAGTACCATATCCATCCATCCATCCATCACACAATCAGCCAACAGATTGCAGTGCAAGGGAACAGTTGTACTAAATTATGACTTCAAGATGGAGTATTTGCCATTTAAAAAAATTTGGACATGCAGATGGTTTGTCAAAGTTAATAGCAAAATACAGCGAACCACTAGAAAACACAGTGAAAGTGGCATTAAGAGTTGAAAATGAAATAAAATCAAATATATATTGTGCAACGTTGTGCATGAATTGCCTGTCACATTGGAGGAAATGAAAATTAAAACAGACAGACGAGTTTATCATGAAAATAAAAGCGATAGTAAGATCATCATCATCATCATCGTTTAACGTCCGCTTTCCATGCTATCATGGGTTGGACGATTTTGACTGAGGGCTGGCGAACCAGATAGCTGCACCAGACTCCAATCTGATCTGGCAGAGTTTCTACAGCTGGATGCCCTTCCTAACGCCAACCACTCCGAGAGTGTAGTGGTTGCTTTTTACGTGCCACCGGCACGGGCGCCAGTCAGGCGGTACTGGCAACAACCTCTCTCGAATCTTTTTACACGTGCCACCGGCACAGGTGCCAGTGAGGCAACGTTGGTAACAATCACGCTCAAAGAAACAAATAAAAGAATATATATGTGTGGCTGGATGTAACATAGTTTTGAATTCGTATTCAGTATGTGATAATGTGCTTATGTAAGTACAGAGGGTCATAATACCTGTCTCACTACAAAATCAAATGTTAAAGGAATACCACACTAGACATCCAGGAAATTCAAGGATGAAGACACTTATGAGAAGTTACGTTTACTGACCAAAAATGGATCTAGATATTGAAAAGTTGGTAAAATCCTGCAGAAGTTCTCTGGCAGCAAAATCTATACATATAAATTTGACATGGGCAATTCTTTCTTGTCTTGGGATTCACGGTCAAACGGCTGGGTGGAATTGTGTGAAAAATCACACAGATGTGTAGAATGATCTGGTGGTGATGCTGGGCTTTGTATTTTTTCATAGCTCCCATGATTTCCAAGATAATCTATTATAATAATCCTCTTGTGTTTATGAATGAGAAAGGAAGGGGTGATGTCATACATGGTAGTGGGATGATGAAAATTATATGCTGAAAAAAAAATCAAACAGCATTTCAACTCTGTGTGAATGTATGTATTTCTATATAAAAGGAGGTATGTGAATGTGTGTGTGTATGTGCGTGCAATGGAAGTGGGCCTTGTTCATCTTTGTTCGTTTAGTATTTGGGTTTATTTTTTGTATTTTGTTGAATCTTGGTTGGGTTTTTTTCTTGGTCAGTTATTCTTAGCGTTTTGACAGAAAAAAGTAATTCTAAAATTGCTTTTTAATGTAAGCGTGGCCAAACAAGTCGAATGCTTACACAGAGCAGGTTTTACAGCCACATCATCCAAACCAACCGGGTGAAACTGGGCTTAGCTGCTAGTCACCTATAAAATTTTACGATGAACTCATTAAACTTCTTAAAAAGAGTAACATGTATCAGTGAGACGACAGAGAGCATTTTGGAGTCTCAGAAAATGCAAACCTCCGCCAAGGCAACACCAACGTCCTCTCAACAATTAGCCAGAGATGATTTTTAAAATGAGAATATCTGAAATAAACTCAACTGCTCTCAAAAATTAAGTAAAAAAAACCAGGAAGATAATCCAGAATCCTTGTCCGGTACCTGATTGATCCCAAACTCTAATCAGTTTGTGCCCGTCATGAGGCCAAACATTCCTGAAAGTTTCATCTGAATCCATCCAGTGGTTCTTGAGATATCTTGTCCACAGTCAAACAGACAAACAAGTAAAAACAATACCTCCGCCTTAGCAAAGGCGGAGGTAATAATTTCTAATTTAGGTACTAGGCCAAAAGTTCTAAGGGAAGGAAGTAAACTGATGCCATAAACACAAGTGCTTGAATGGTACTTCATTTTATAAAAGCCTATGAGATGAAATCAGATCCTGAAGAGCAAGAAAGATATCTTCTCAATTAGTGGAAGCACTCTGTCGGTTACGACGATGAGGGTTCCGGTTGATCTGAATCAACGGAACAGCCTGCTCGTGAAATTAACGTGTAAGTGGCTGAGCACTCCACAGATACGTGCACCCTTAACGTAGTTCTCGGGGATATTCAGCGTGACACAGAGAGTGACAAGGCCGGCCCCTTGAAATACAGGTACAACAGAAACAGGAAGTAAGAGTGAGAGAAAGTTGTGGTGAAAGAGTACAGCAGGGATCACCACCATCCCCTGCCGGAGCCTCGTGGAGCTTTTAGGTGATTTCGCTCAATAAACACTCACAACGCCCGGTCTGGGAATCGAAACTGCGATCTTATGACCGCGAGTCCGCTGCCCTAACCACTGGGCCAATTAGTAATGAGGTGGTGGTAAACAACAAAAAACATAGCAAAACAAGCATCAAAAATTTAACCCTTTTGTTACCATATTTCTGTTGAGATGCTCTCTGTTTCTTTCAATTAATTTTAAATCTAACAAAGAATTTAGTAAAATAACTTAGTTATCATTAAGCTAGTGTCAGGAACATAAATTGTGACAAAGGTTTGGTGGAAGATTTTAATTCAAAAGTTATGAAAGCAAGACATTTGTACTCAGTGCCAGAGGCTGATTCAGCCGGGTTGGTAACGAAAGGGTTAAGCCATCTTTTAAATACAATCCCCAAAACATGAAATTCCTTGATTCAAAACATTTACAAACAAGATCTGATTGGTAACATGGATAGATCAGACATATGAACATGCTTCTTTCACAGTGGCACTGGCATGGACGTGCTACCCGTGCACACCATATGACACCAAAAATGCTTTCACATTTCCTGAACTCTACATTTGGCAGGGTAAGAATTCAAAACCAATCTACTAAGTGTTAGCAATTTTGAAACCACTTCAAAAATATTAACAACTTAAATTTTCTCATCATGATAGTGATGATGGTAACCATGATGATGACGATGATAATAACAATAACAACAACAACAACAACAATTTTGTTTAACTTCCCTGTATTTTTCAAATGTAGATTTAAAATGTAATTCAGAAACTGTGGGATTCAAATAGTTTCGAATTTAAAGTAGAACTTACAAGAATGGTTATGTTCCCACAGATGGTGTAAAATAACAACAGAAATTAAAGGAAATATGTTATAGAGAAATGTTCAGATGTTCAAATTGATCTTTCTGATATTGACCTACCTTAGACTTGACTCTGGGTTAAGGATACAAACAGCAAATCTTAAAATATTCAGATTTAAATTAAAACATTCCAATTTTATGAAAAAAAATGTAATTCTCTAAATATTAAAATAAAAACAGAAAAGGTAGTTATTTCATTAAACACCTCAATCGTTGATTTATTTTCAATAAAAAAGAAAAAAAGAAAAAATAGAGTGCATTTCCTATGAAATGGTAAGCAAAGAAAATGTTTCTGCTACTTGAAAATATTCCTCTATATTAAAATATATGGTGTAAACCAAATCTTAAAGATTCTCTTCCATTTCAAAGGCACTTTTACTCCTAGTAAATATATTTGCAAAACTTTTGCGGAATATTTTGTTACAAAATCCATACACCATGGGGTTTAAAGATGAGTTCAGTATCCAAGTACGATAGAAAACTACCTTGAATATCTGCAACAAGTTAGAATCTTTGAAGTATGGATATACGACAAAGAAGATAAGGGTTAGTGAAAAACTGACAAAAAACAAAATGGAGATTGAGACAAGAACAAGGTTTGTGTGCGATTGATTCGTTCTTGTTTGCGAAGCTGCTTCTTTACCTTGCCTTTTCCTGAAACGCTGAGTAATGGTCTTCTGAACAAACAAATAAAGTACAGTCATGGTCAAGAGAAGCATAATGTAAATAATTAATGTTGCCAGAGCATAATACCAGAGAGGTGACCTTCTGAGGTCACAACCACATATCATGTATATCTTGTTTTCATGGATGAAGGGAAAACCTTCAAAGTAAAACAGAACTGGCAGTACCAATGCAACTGATATTACAGTTATGAAAATGATAAGAGGTTGCCGTAGTTTCGGAGTAATTTGTTTGCCATGTGGACAACATATTTTTCTGAATCTTTCAACAGCAATGGTAAACAGAATCAAGGACGACACGACACAGTAGGCGAAGACAACAAACTTGTATGATTTACACAAATATTCTGATTGTATTGCAGAGTAAAGTTCAGCCATTTCCAGAGGCAGTCCAAAGATACATCCAATCAGATCATTCACTGCTAGCACAAGGATGAAGGCTTCTACATTGCTTTTCTGGGACTGTCGGGCATAAATATATATCACAAATATGTTACCAACGAGTCCCACTATTAGGAAGAAGGGTATGATACTAAAAACAAGTAATCTTGTAAACAAAACAGGATCAGACAAATGGGTTGCATTCATGTTGAAACCAGTGTGTAGGTTCTAGTTTAGTGAGTATAATGCCTATACGTTAATTGTGGATATGTATGTATATATATATATATGTGTGTGTCTATGTTTGTATATGTATGTATGTATGTATGGAGAGTTCACGAAAAAAACAAAAGACGAAGACAGGTGGTGTAGAAAACAAACAGATGTATTAGTATAACGCTCTGGAATCGAAAAAGTCTTTTACGTTTCGAGTCTACGCTCTCCTACAGAAAGGTACGCAGAAAAAAAAAACAAAGAGAGAGAAAAAAAATGTGTGTAGTGGCTACCGGGGGAACTTGTTAGTGGAAAGAGACCCTGGCAGAAACCAAGGCTGCGATTTAAGGACTGTCAAATCCTCATTAAAGGCCTGTGATATGCAGAAAACCGACTGGGAGAGCTATGTCAGTCATCACCACAGATGAAGGAAGCAAGTTAAGTTAAGGAGTGGGGTCAACACTTTTGAGAGAGCATGTATTCTTCAGGAAGAATTTAAGTGTGGTGTGCAAAAGTACACTGCTTGTGTAGTGAATGGGGAGAGCTTGGTTCGCAGTTGTGTATGCTTGTCAAGAACAGGGCTCATTAGCCAATGCAAAATATAAATTAGTCCTAGGGCGCACAATGTTCCTAAAGGTCAACAATGGTCTTTCTTGGTCATGAGTGGATAGCAATCATATATGTGTATGTATGAATGTATGTATGTATAAAAGAATTGATGGTGTTATAATTTCATGGATGTAGTCATAGGTAAGTAACTTGTAATCCAAACTTGTACTCTGAGGATGACATATTCGTTTTGTTCTGTTGTTGCAGTTGAGTTCTTACACAAATATAATTACAATTTGAAGTAAACTTCCAGAGAGAGGTTTCAAAGCTCTGTGTAACAGCTTGTGTCATATCCAGCTTTGCTTAACATTATAGCATCACAGTATTGGCCAAAGACAGAAAACTTAAGTAGGAAGGCTTATTCAAACACTTTATTCATATCCACTTGAAAATATAATCAAACGAATGGATTGTGTTCGTAAATGATACAAATATCCGTAAATGATACAAATATCCGTAAATGATACAAGTGTGGAGTTTCTAGTTTAGTAAGTATGATGTATGTATGCTGACTGTTGTGTGAATGTGTGGGTGCATGCATTTGTGGGTGTGAATATATGAAAAACTGATGATGCAATAATTTCAGAGCGACTGTGCGGTAAGTAGCTTGCTTACCAACCACATGGTTCCAGGTTCAGTCCCACTGCGTGGCACCTTGGGCAAGTATCTTCTACTATAGCTTCAGGCTGACCAAAGCCTTGTGAGTGGGTTTGGTAGACAGAAACTGAAAGAAACCCATCATCATCATCGTCGTCGTTTAACATCTGCTTTCCATGCTGGCATGGGTTGGACGGTTTGACTGAGGACTGGCGAGCAGATGGCTGCACCACGCTCCACTCTGATCTGTCAGAGTTTCTACAGCTAGATGCCCTTCCTAATGCCAACCACTCTGAGAGTGTAGTGGGTGCTTTTACGTGCCACCAGCACGAGGGCCAGTCAGGCATTACTGGCAACGGCCACGCTCAAATGGTATTTTTACATGCCACCTGCACAGGAGCCAGCCCAGCAGCACTGGCAACGACCTCGCTTGAATGTTGTTTATCATGTGCCAGTAAAGTGATGCTGGTAACGATCACGCTGGAATGGTGATTTTTATGTGCCGCCGGCACGGAAGCCAGTCAGCGGCCCTGGCAACAATTATGCTCGGATGGTGCTCTTAGTGCTCCACTAGCATGGATGCCAGTCAAGCAGTGCTGTCATCGAATATGATTTCAATTTCACTTGCCTCAACAGGTCTTTGCAAGCAGAGTTTAATGTCCAATGAAGGAAAGGTATGCATAAGTGGGCTGGTTACACCACTGATATTGGCCATGGGTTATATGTACACACACACACTTCAATCACTTCCTTTTATATTTATGTGTAAGTTTCATTCATGGGAAAACCCGTTTGTGTGTGTGTGTGTGTGTGTGTGTGAAATTAGTTTTTCTGAGAATGCCATTATCAACTAGTTTCAATTCTAGGTACTTATTCTGCCTTCCCCTATCTGCACCTAGAAATTGTGGTGTGTTCCAAACAGTGCTCCCAAACAGTCAGGCTCCCAGCAGGGGCCAATTTGCCTACTGTTTGCTTAACTCTAATCCTATGGCAGGTAAATGATGATTGTACCTGAAAATAGTAGTGGTGGTGTTTATTCTAGTGGGAAAGCAATTCATAATGGTCAGACTTGAACTGAGAAAAGTAAAGTACCGAAGTAAAATGCTGAGAAACCTTTAGTTGTCTGAGCTTTTGTACCAACAGACAGTCTCTACGATACTACCTGTGTTGCTTGAAACATCAATCAAGTGATCTCTCTTAACCCTTTTATTACCGTATTTAATTTGAGATGTTCTGTGTTTCTTTCAATTACGTTAAATATAACAAAGAATTTAGTAAGATAACTTAGTTATCATTAAGCTCGTGTTAGGAACCTAAATTACGACTATGGTTTGGTGGAAGATTTTTATTCAAAATTTATGAAAACAAGACATTTGAACTACAAAGCCAGAAGCGGTTTCAGCTGGGTTGGTAATGAAAGGGTTAAATCTCACCTTGTTGTTTATAAATACACATTGTATAATGTAGGAAGCATTCTCTAAAAGATGGGACAGTTATGTCTTGAATTCCTTTAGTTGTAGGTCTGCTGGAAGCTGACCTCGGGTTAAACAATAGCTCCAGACAACAAAATGGTTTTTGTAAAATTTTCCCTCTCTCTGAGAAGGAAGGCAGCTCTAGTACCAGGATGTGTTTGCTAAGTGCTAGCAAAGTCTGATCCTGCTTAAGTTCAGCAATTGTGAAACAAGAGGAATTGCACTTTTAACAAATTGAAAAGAGCACATAATTGTTTCTAAGAAAGATTTTACATTAGAAAATTACTATTTGTAAATCTCACAATGAGAGGTATTCAGCAACAGTACTTTGGAGTAAAGATCGTTTGCCAACATAACATGGCACTCCTGGTTTAGGACGAATGTTGCTGTAATTGAGCCCCAGGAGACATTGTCTCCAGCTGGTTATACAACATGATCTGTGTCCTTATATTTTCGAACAAGGGAATCTAGCACCTCTACTCAGCTCAAAACAATATCTGTGTATCATGATTTCCAGGTTGTTACAGGAACATTTCTGGGCTAAATCACAGCAACATTCGTCCTAAACTAGGACTGCCATTGTTGGCAAATATCTTTACTCCAACGGTTTTACAGTCAACAGTTTAATTCTCTATCTCTTGGGCTGTTGCGTTAGAGAAGAGAATTTTTTTGACCAGTACATTAAACAGTTTTTCTGAAAGATATGTGCTGTAGCTGAGTGGTCTGAAATTTGCTTCCCAACCACATGGTTCCAGGTTCAATCCCACTGTGTGGCATATTTGGCACGTCTTCTATCACCTCAGGCTTGTGAGTGGATTTGGTAGATGGAAACTGAAAGAAGTGTGTCATATATGTGTGTGTGTATCTTTGTGTCTGTCCTTGTCCCTCACCACCATTTGACAGCCAGTGTTGACAAGTGACTGAGACCTTTGGAGATATGCTGTGCTTGAGAAGACCGGGTAAGCCTAGTGAGATTGTAGCAATGGCCAACACCAGTGTAACATAACTGGCCCATTTAAAAGTACCCTTCAATCATTGGGCAATATGCTGTGCCTGAGAGGACCTGCTGAGTCAAGTGAAATCTTTGATGTGTGCAATGCCAGTGCTGCCTGACTGGCATGTAAAAAGGAACCATTCAAGCATGGCTGATGCCAGTGCCGCTGATATGTATAAAGCACTATTCAAGCCAGTGCCACCTGACTGGCCCCTGTGCCAGTGACATGTAAAAAGCACTCACTACACTCTTGGAGTGGTTGGTGTTAGGAAGGGCATCCAGTTGTAGAAACCTTGCCAAATTCATATTGGAGCCTGCTGCTGCCTATTGGCTTGCCAGTCCTCAGTCAAACCGTCCAACCCAGGCCAGCATGGAAAGCAGACGTCAAACAATGATGATGATGATGGTGTTGGTGTGTTTACATTCCTGTAACTTAGCAGTTCATCAAAAGAGACCTATGCAATAAGTACCAGTCTTAACAACTGAAACAAATGTCAGACAAGACATATCGTTTTGCACCTGTTTTGTTTTTCTTTTTCTTTCTTGTTGTCCTGCTCTCAAAGCATTTCTTCTCTAGTAGTCATATCCAACAGCACCTGAAACACAGTAAAAGAGAAAAACTGGCCATCATAATTGCTCTGTCAGTCCTGTTTCTGCTTTAGCGTTCTTATTATACACTCCCCCCCCCGTTGCCATCCTGTTTACGGGGGGGGGGGGTTGACTCAGTGCATATGTCATTCCACCAGCTGTCTCCCACTGGACTAAGCAGTCTCTCCCATAGCATGTTGTCTCCATTCATTCATTCAGTCATTCATTCATTCATTCATTCACATATATGTTGTCCACTGCCATATGGGCTATTAGTCCTGCCTGCTGTTGTTCTATATCAGCCACTTTGTGGTGTTTTAATAGAACAATAACAACAAAAACATAAAAACCAAAGTGATTTAGGTATTCAGCATGTCTTCTGAAGGATGATTCATGTTATGGATATATTGGACATCTACAATCTGTTGTTTAGCCCCAGGTCAGCTTGACTGAGCAGCCATATGTTCAAGGGTGTTTATGCCATGGCTATCCAGATTTTTTTTTTCTCCAAGGCAGTGGGGTGTGATATGTGGGAAATTTTGTTGCTAGTTCTAGCAGATCAAGCAGCCATGTGGTAGCTCCCTTATTAGCTTGTCTTCTAGTTGTATGTAGTTTGCATATATATTTTATTTTTTTACTCTTTGTTTCAGTCATTAGACTGTGGCCATGCTGGGACACTGCCATGAAGAATTTTAGTTGAACAAAGCAAATCTAGTTAGATTTTTTTAAAGTCTCTTTTGCCTTGCCACTCAGTTATATATAACCACTCAGTTATAGGGATGTAAACACACCAACACCAGTTTCTAAGCAATGGTAGGGAACAAACAAACACACACACACACACATAAATATATACGATGGCCTTCTTTCAGTTTCTGTCATCTACCAAATCCATTCACAAGTCCCGAGGCTATAGTAGAAGACTCCTCCCCACAGTGAGACTGAACCTAGAACCATGTGGTTGTGAAGCAAGTTTCTTAGCACACAGTCACTTTTTAATCGAACGAATCAATCTCATTACTGTTTTTTTTTTTAAGCGTGGTTCTTTGTATCAGACTCTTTTGCTGAACTGCTAAGTTATTTCTTTATTGCTCACAGTGGGGCTAAACAAAGAAGGGACAAACAAGGACAGACAAATGGATTAAGTCAATTATATCGACCCCAGTACGTAACTGGTACTTAGTTAATCGACCCCGGAAGGATGAAAGGCAAAGTTCAACCTCAGTGGAATTTGAACTCAGAACATAACGGCAGACTGCTGTTGGTGGGTTTAAGCTTCCATAATTTAGCAGAAGGCGGGTAGCTGGCAGAAATGTTAGCACGCCAGGCTTCAGTTGACTCATGCGTTTGGAAAGCAAACATCTTCATTACAGAGCATCATCATTATCATCGTTTAACGTCCATTTTCCGCGCTAGCATGGGTTGGACAGTTCGACCGGGGTCTGGGAAGCCAGGGGCTGCACCAGGCTCCAGTCTGATCTGGCAGAGTTTCTACAGCTGGATGCCCTTCCTAATGCCAACCACTCTGCGAGTGTAGTGGGTGTTTTTATTACATGCCACCTGCACAGGTGCCAGTGGGGTCTGACATCGGCCACGATCGGTTGGAGCTTTTAACGTGCCACCGGCACGGAAGCCAGCCAAGTTTGGATGGTGCTTTTTTACGTGCCACCGGCACTGGAGCCAGTCGAGGCGGAGCTGGCAACGGCCACGTACGGATGGTAATTTTTATGTGCCACCAGCACAGGTATCACAACTACTATTTCCATTGATATTTATGTTCATGTTCATGACTCAACAGGTCTCCTCAAGCACAGCGGGACGTTCTGGGATCCAGGGTACTTTGAATGGGCAGGGACTATGCGGAACTGGTGCAGGAAGCAGCCCGGGTCTTTGCAGTCACAGCATTGTGCATAAATGCTGTGACTGCAAAGACCCGGGCTGCTTCCTGCACCAGTTCCGCATAGTCCCTGCCCATTCAAAGTACCCTGGATCCCAGAACGTCCCGCTGTGCTTGAGGAGCATGAAAACGAATGTTAACTGATGAGGATATAAAACAATATCATAGGTTTTATTGCCATGCAATATTTATAGGAAGAGTTTTCACATTTTGTGCAACTAACATCAGTTTTTGGATTTGAATGCAAGTTGTAGTATCTGTCAGAAATCACAATGCAACTTCTGTGTCTGCTGTATTTGGTGACAGTGTCTGTATGGGATCTTTAATCACAAGTCTAGTGTTCTCTATTAATCCTTTACTCTTTTTCTTGTTTCAGTCATTTGACTGTGGCCATACTGGAGCAAATCGTAGATTTACAAATAGTTGAGCAAATCGACCCCAGGACTTATTCTTTGTACTTATTCTATCGGTCTCTTTTGCCGAACTGCAAAGTTAATGGGCATGCAAACACACCACCATCGGTTGTCAAGCGATGTTGGCAGGGACAAACATAAACACACACACACATACATATATATATATATACATATATACGACAGGCTTCTTTTAGTTTCCATCTACCAAATCCACTCACAAGGCTTTGGTCAGCCCGAGGCTATAGTAGAAGACACTTGCCCAAGGTGCCATGCAGTGAGACTGAACACGGGACCATGTGGTTGGTAAGCAAGCTACTTACCACACAGCCACTCCTGCGCCTTCACCTTTGAGATACTGGGTCATGTTGCAGACGTCTTCTTTTAGTGATTAAATGAAGGAGGTGTGACTGTGTGCTAAGAAGTTTCCTTCTCAACCATGTGGTTCCAGGCTCAGTTCCATTTCTTGGCACCTTGGGCCATTGTCTTCTACTAAAGCCTTGTGAGTGGATTTGGTAGATGGAAACTGCTGGCTCTCCAGGCCTCAGTCTAACCGTCCAACCCATCTAGTCATAGAAACCATGCCAGAACAAACAATGGAATCTGGTGTGGTTGCTGGCCTTGCTAGATCCTGTCAAACTGTTCAACCCATGCTGGCATGGAAAACGGATCTTAAATTACGATGATGACGATGAAAATGCTTATTAATTTGAAATGTTAATCTATGAATAAGAAAAATATCTTGAATTTAAACTCTCCTCAGCCATGATACATAAAGTGTACAAAGTATGTAAAAACAAACACACACACACACACACACACATCTTGCTGGTATAAAACCCCCGAGAGTTAACTCATTGTTATTTTCAGATAAACCCAGTTAAGTAGTTGAAAATACAATAATCTTCCTTGCAGCTACTGCTTCGGTTGGTGACGGTTTTCTCTAGTTGCAGCGATGTTGGCGGCAGTGGTGGTGGTTGGGACGTTTTTTTTTTTTTTTTTGTGTTTTTCTTCTTCTTCTTCTTCTTAATGTTGAAATTAATCGGATATCCGCATTGCTGTTGGAATAATCTCTCTATGTCAGGTGTCTAGTATATTTATCTGGCTGAACGCCGTTCTCGCTATTTCTGTAGCTAAATAATAATACAATCATAACAATGGTAATTAAAACTCAACAAGTGTTTGGTTCAGATAATCTCATCTATTTATTCAATATGACGTGGTATTTAGCAACTGAGTCAGCATCCACATCAAGAGTACCAGATGAAAAAAATCTGTGGTTCAATTTAATGAACATGTAGCATTTGTTCAGTACTTCAAATTGTTTTATTTCAAACCCTGCCAAAAATAATGCTTACCAGTACTGCATTAACTGTTATGCAAAAGAGAAGCTGGCAGAATGGTTAGCGCGCCGGACGAAATGTTCAGCGGTATTTCATCTGCCATTACATTCTGAGTTCAAATTCCGCCGAGGTCGACTTTGTCTTTCATCCTTTCGGGGTCGATAAATTAAGTACCTATTTCATTATTACCCACAAGGGGCTAAACAAGGACAGACATAGGTATTAAGTCAATTACATCGACCCCAGTGCGTAACTGGTACTTAATTTATCGACCCCGAAAGGATGAAAGGCAAAGTCGACCTCGGCGGAATTTGAACTGACAACGTAACGACAGACGAAATATGGCTACGCATTTCGCCTGGTGTGCTAACGTTTCTGCCAGCTCACCGCCTTAAATTAAGTACCAGTTATGCACTGGAGTCGATGTAATCGACTTAATCCCTTTATCTGTCCTTGTTTGTCGTCTCTATGTTTAGCCCCTTGTAGGCAATAAAAAAATAATAATAAGCACATGATTAGGGCATCAAAGGAAAGGGTGGGGTACCACAGAAATGGTAATGGGTTTACAGCACAAAAGAAATCGCTTTAAACTTGCTATAATAATTTTCGAAATGGTTTATGTGATTGAAAATATAATTTCAAAGTGTTTGTGGTGTCATAGTGAGGATCTTTTGATCAGATTTTACAATTAAAGAAAGTAGGAGAGTAACTTTTTAAATATCAAGTGGAAGTATACAAAAATAAATATTATTTTACATCTTACTGTTAATTTTATTTCATTTTGAAAAATAATTTATTTTATGGTTTATTATTTACTAGCAGTATCGCCCGGCGTTGCTCGGGTTTGTAAGGGAAATAATTATATAAGCATTTTTAGAGAGTTATAGCCAAAAAATAGCAAAAAAATGCACTAAAAATGGAAAAGAAATTATGGTAAATTTTTTTTAAATCGTTGACTCATCGTAAACATTTTTAGAGAGTTACTTCCCTTATATAATAGCGAAATAATGCATTAAAATGAAAAAAATTATAGTAAATTTTTTTTAAATCGTAGACTCATCGTAGATGCGCACTAATACCCAGAAGGGCTCGATATGAATCACGACTACAAGATACCCGGTTTTGGTTAAACTGCACCGCAAAATGTGGGAGTAGTTAGGAATCTAAATCGTAGGAGACAGACACACAACTTCACTTTTATATATAAAGATATTTTGAATTACACACACACGTGCATGCACTTTATTGATAAATCTGCAAAGACATCACAAAAACAGTTACTCAGAGTTTCATGTTCCCATTCATTGGACAGTTTTGGTTGATGTCTTTGCAGCTTTATTAATAAAGCACATTACTCTACTTCTGGTAGTCAAGTACTATTTTATCCACTGTGTTTCACATTTATGTGCTTACTCCGGTGTATATATATATAAAGTGCTATGGGTCTTAATCTGGCCCTGAGACATACAATGCATTTCTTTCAGATAGTTTTTAAAATAATGAAAAATATGGTAAAATAACTTCGTCATTATTTACATTTGACGAATATTTGTCCTCTGTGGTACCAGTGCTGGTGGCACATAAGAGAACCATCTGAACGTGGCCGTTGCCAGCGCCGCCCCGACTGGCCTCTGTGCCGGTGGCATGTAAAAAGCACCATCCGATTGTGGCCGTTGCCAGCCTCGTCTGGCCCCCGTGCAAGTGGCATGTAAAAAGCACCCACTACACTCACGGAGTGGTTGGCGTTAGGAAGGGCATCCAGCTGTAGAAACACTGCCAGATCGGACTGGGCCTGGTGCAGCCTACTGGCTCCCCAGACCCCAGTTGAACCATTCAACCCATGCTAGCATGGAAAACGGCCGTCAAACGATGATGATGATAATGATGATCTTGTTTGTTGTTCACACAATGTTTCGGCTTATATACCCTCCAGCCTTCATCAGGTGTCTTAGGGAAATTTCGAACCTGGGTTCTCATTCCTAACGTATTTTAGGTAACAGAAGCTATCAACTACTTCTAGTTTTTCTCCTTGGAATGTAGCAGAAGTTGTTCTCTGCACATTTTCAGTGTTTATTGCTCCTGAGCATCTGCCACATGCAAAAACTATCTTCCCAGTTAGCCTTCCTTTGATATTGCTGCACTTCTTATGTGTCCATAGCTTACACGGGGTACATCTTATAGAGTTTCTACCTACACCTCTACTACAGATCGAGCAGGGCCATCTACCTGAAGGGATTTGTGGTTTGTCTGCCTTCCTACTTGTTAGGACTTTGGTTTTAGTTAGGTTGACTCTAACGCCCTTTGATTCTAATATATTGGTGATTTTTAGTGTGGTAGAGGTGAGATGGGGCAGTTACATTATCACATTGTGATAAGAACTCTGGAAATGTCCATGTGCTATATTGGTATCTTATTCATAGGGTTTTTCATTTGGTGTCCACATGACCCTTGAGAGTCCACATAAGATTTTGCTGCTTAAATCTATGTCTGATAAACTGGTCATTCTTCTGATACACAAAATACTTTAGCAGTTTTTTAATACAATTGCTAAATAAAATTTAATCATAAAAATATGATAGGATTTTTGAAAGCATTGAATGTGTGTGAGGGTAAAGTAAACCAAGTAAAGTGGGAATCAAATGGGTTCATAGGTCACTGGGTTAGGTAATAGGAGGCATTGGTTTTAGTACATCAATTCTATGCTGATATGGCATTTGATATGGTGGCATTCTTTTGGCAATTAGCAATACAGTGAGTATGATGGGACAGGAATGAGGTATAGGAATGCCTGTTCAAGGCTCATTAAAACACAGAATCTTATAACTTGAGTACCAGAACCTAAGAGGAAAAAAATCCATAATTTTGATTTTTTTTGTTTTAAGTGAAAATTCCTTTTTTTTTTTATATATAAACATAAAAATCTTTCCCTGTTTCCTTCTCATATAATTTTTTTTTTTAATGTTCAGATTTTTCTCTTTGCTTAGTTATTCTGCTTGGAGCTATTGACTTAACAGTAATTGTTTTCATGGGAGTGGTTGTCTAGAAACCAGAATTAAATGCTAGCCCTAGGCACTGGTACTCCCAACTGCAGCCTGTCATATTAATAATTATTCCATTTTTTTTTTTTTTTTTTTTTTTTTTAGTCCTAATTCTTCAGTGTGTGTTAATCAATTATTTGCTATGTTTTACATTCTTGAACACAATGTACAAATGCCCTAAATATCATTTAGTAGTTTGCTGTTGTCTTCAGCCATATTACTACCGGCTCTCTCGTTATATCATGGCTGAATATAAATGATTATCAGTTCAAATGATTGTTTTCGTCGACAAAAGCAAACAATTCCGTAATTTCCTCAAACCGTTTCGACCATTAACATTTTGACAGATACGTCTTCTCTTTACATTGTCTGAAAATAGATGGTTTTTCTTTTCTCCCCGCTGCCGAGTTCTTTGCATTCTCTGTGTAAATTACTCGATTGGAGAAATATTTGAACAGTCCATCTGCACAAGACAGACGGACTATTCAAATATTCCTTTAAGTGGTTTCTGATCAAACTATAAAATTCCTGCAATGCTTTACCATAACGACATCGAGGAAAACACAAGTCAGATGCTAAATGTTGGTTCAGGCTGTTGGCGTTGCTGATCAAGAATTTCTGTGATTTTATAAAGAATCTTGTTGTTCATTAATTAACTGTGAAATTTTGAGCTACAGGTATTTCTTGAAGTTGGTTTTATTGGAAGTTTAGAATGCTTCTCTTTTTTTCCATGTTTACTTATTTATCTCTCTATATATAAAGCTGAAGTTGTCTGTGTATGGCAGGTTTGGTAGCCTTCAACTAACACTATCTCCTCCAAGACCCTGTGGTGCAAGTTGACCAAAATTGAAAGTATGATAGAAGAAGGCTTGCTCTTCATTCTGTAGAAGATAAAATTCAAATCGGACCATGTTAGCACCAAAAATTATTTATATCAAAAAGGTGATTTTTTTCTATGAAAATCCCTATTTTTTATGATTTTTTGATTGCTGTGTCGCCATTTTTCAGTGTATTTCAACCAGAAAAATGTTCACCTAAAGTGAATAACAAGCTACATAATGCAAAATTTTTACTTTTCAAAAATTCCAATTCTAAAGGGTTGAAACAAACCCGAGCAACACCAGGCGATACTGCTAGTTATATCATAATTTTTGAACAAGAATGTTGTTGGATATAGATTTCCAATCATGGCTTCACAGTACTTCTGATGGTGAGGATGGTAATGGAGTGTCTATTAGATGGTTTTTGTTGGAAGAACACCAGTTTTTTTTTTTCCCTCAGCAGTGATTATATCCTTTAATAATATACTGAAATTTAGACACACACACACACACACACACACACACACATGACAAGTTTCAGCATAGTTTTCATTCCCCACATTCAGATTAAAATGTGTGGTTAAAATACAAAAAAAGACAAATTGTAAAACAAAAGCATTCACCTAAAGTGCCATGTATTGGTGAATCTTGGACGCCCTGAGGTGACTGTGGATACAGGATGAAATATTACATTATTTACATTTGACGGATATTTGTCCTCATCTTGCTTGTTGTTAACACTTTTTGGCTGATATACCCTCCAGCCTTCATCAGGTGTCTTTCAGAAATTTTGAACCTGGATTCTCATTCCTAAGGTATTTTTCAATTACCCCAAGACACCTGATGAAGGCTGGAGGGTATATCAGCCAAAACGTGTTAGCAACAAACAAGATGAGGACAAATATCCGTCAAATGTAAATAATGTAAATAATTCCTCATCTCTTAAATATAGAACTGTAGGATGGTAAATAATGTACATAATTCCTCATCTCAAAAATATAGAATAGTAGAGCAATGTTGTCCTGTACTTGGTATGTTATTCAATTAAGACCAAATCAAAAATATTTTCAGCGCTGTCTGACTGGCGTCCGTGATGGTGACGCATAAAAGCACCAACCGATCGTGGCTGTTTGCCAGCCTCTTCTGGCCCTTGTGCTGGTGGCACGTAAAAAAACACCCACTACACTCACGGAATGGTTGGCGTTAGGAAGGGCATCCAGCTGTAGAAACACTGCCAGATCAGACTAGAGCCTGGTGCAGCCTCCATGGCTCACCAGACCCCGGTTGAACCATCCAACCCATGCCAGCATGGAAAACGGATGTTAAACGATGATGATAACTCTCTATAGACTTCTTTACTGTCTTTCTCAATCTCACAGTCCACACACACACACACACACACACACACACACACACACACACACACACACGACTGGCTTCTTTCAGTTTCCATCTATCAAATCCACTCGCAAGGCTTTGGCCAGCCCGAAGCTTTGCAGCAGGGATCACCACTGTTTTTGCTCAATAAACACTCACAACGCCCGGTCTGAGAATTGAAACCGCGATCCTACAACCGCGAGTCCGCTGCCCTAACCACTGGGCCATTGTGCCTCCACATATATATATACACACACACACACCACACACACACACACACACACACACATGTGGCCATGTGGGAGCACTTCCTTGAAGAATCTGTAGTAGATTGAATTGGCCCCGGTACTTATTTAATTGGTTAAGCCTGGTACTTATTTTATCAGTCTCCTTTGCGAAACTGCTCTGTCAAAGGGACGTAAACAAACCAACAGCAGTCAGTCAGTGGTGGGGGACAGACACAAAAACACACACAATTCACTTCTTCAGTTTCTGTCCAGAAAATCCACTCTCAAGCTTTGGTCGGCCCAGGGTTATAGAAGATGACACTTGCCCCAAAGTGCCACGCAGTTGGCCTGAACCCAGAGTCATGTGGTTGGAAAGCAAACTTCTTACCCACACAGCCTCCCCCCCTACACATTTACAAGGGGTGACTGTTGTTCCTCTTGTGAAAGTTTAATAAACATTCACTATTAAAAAAAGTATTAATTCTTGTTTCTCATTAAATTATTTTTTTTTATAGGCGCAGGTGTGGCTGTGTGGTAAGAAGCTTGCTTACCAACCACTTGGTTCCGGGTTCAGTCCCACTGCGTGGCTCCTTGGGCAAGTGTCTTCTACTATAGCCTCAGTAGATTTGGTAAATAGAAACTGAAAGAAGCCCATCGTATATATACATATATATATATGTTTGTGTCTATGTTTGTCCCCTCACCATCGCTTGACAACCGATATTGGTGTGTTTACGTCCCATAATTTAGTGGTTCAGCAAAAAGAGTCTGATAGAATAAGTACTAGGCTTACAGAGAATAAGTCCTGGGGGTTGATTTGTTCGACTAAATGCGGTGCTCTAGCATGGCCGCTGTCAAATGACTGAAACAAATAAAAAATTAAACAATATATAACTTGACATAGAAACAAACAAGCAAATTATATATATATAGTGGCTTTGTGATAAGAGGCTTGCTTCCCAACCACATGGTTCCAGGTTCAGTCCCACTGCAATGCACCTTGGGCAAGTGTCTTTTACTATAGCCTCAAGCCGACCAAAGCCTCATGAGTGGATTTGGTAGACGGAAACTAAAAGAAGCCCGATATATATATATATATATTATATATATATATATATATATATAATGTATGTATGTTTATGTGTATATATGTATGTATTTGTTGTTTGTGTCTGTGTTTGGCTCCCCACCAATGTTGACAACCGATGTTGGTGTGTTTACGTCCCCATAACTTAGCGGTTCGGCAAAAAGAGCCTGATAGAATAAGTACCAGGCTTACAAAGAATAAGTCCTGGGGGGTAGATTTATCCGACCTAAAGGCTGGTGCTCCTGCACCGCCGCAGTCAAATGACTGAAACAGATAGACGAATAAAAGAATATATATATATATTTATATAACAGATGCCCATAATCATTAAAACCTAAATATGTTTATTTACCAGCTGATTGTCAGCACGTATGCACACACACACACTCTGTTTTTGTGTACACTGCAACAGAACAACACGTCTGACGTCATTTTTTTTTTTTAAATAGCATTAGATTATTCACCCATCACTCTATCTTTTATCATGTGAGCAAGTGTCTTATTTCTTTACTTCTTTCTTCATCTAGACTGTCTTATTATAAATTAGTTGATTAATGGCTAACAAGACCAACAGCTTTTTTTTTTGTTGATTATCATTTTACGGTTAATGGATATTAACTGAATTAGAGCATTCTCTATCAACAGTTCAAAGCTGATCTTCATCACTACTCTCTATTGATTTCGTATTATATTATAGATACGTTAGAGAAAAATTACTTGTTGCCTATTTTCGTTATTCTTGGCTGTTTTTTGTTTTTTTTGTTTTGTATTTTGTAAGAGGTCGGTTGTGGGCTTGAGTAAATAATTTAGCTCCACGTTTACAACACATGTTTTTAAAATTAGATGCTCCTTTAACTCGATGTTGTTATGGTAAATAAATTGGACAGGTATTTCTGCTTCAGTGGTTACCGTTTCCTGTCGACCCCTCCTCATCTTTGTTATTCTTTTATTTTCAAATTCACATTAGAGATGGCCATTTAAATCTTCTTCTGATATTTGTTCTTTAATTGGTTTGTTGAAACATTGTGAGTTTTGGCCATGCTGGAGCAATGCTCTGTGCACTGTATCATGTTTTATAGTGTTTGTACTTTAGGTTTTTTCTCTGTGTGTATGTGTGTGTGTAGTTGGTGAAGGAATGAGTTGATGGATGGAGGCTACTCTATACTGATGGTATCCTGCTAACGTATTTCGTCTGCCGTTACGTTCTGAGTTCAAATTCCGCCGAGGTCGACTTTGCCTTTCATCCTTTCGGGGTCGATAAATTAAGTACCTATTTCTTTATTACCCACAAGGGGCTAAACACAGAGGAGACAAACAAGGACAGACATAGGTATTAAGTCGATTACATCGACCCCAGTGCGTAACTGGTACTTAATTTATCGACCCCGAAAGGATGAAAGGCAAAGTCGACCTCGGCGGAATTTGAACTCACAACGTAATGCAGACGAAATACCGCTAAGCATTTCGCCCGGCGTGCTAGCGTTTCTGCCAGCTCGCCGCCTTAATTAAGTACCAGTTACGCACTGGGGTCGATGTAATCGACTTAATCCATCTGTCTGTCCTTGTTTGTCTCCTCTGTGTTTAGCCCCTTGTCGGCAGTAAAGAAATAGATATCCTGCTGAAGATGGCAGTTCTGGGACACAGAAAATCTTATCCAGGCCATGTTTGAAATCTGTGATGGACCTCAGCATTCATTGCGTTGTTAGATAAATAAACGGAGCCATTTAAATGCAGGTGCTTGTTGTAATGTGTCTTTGATCAATTGTCATTAGTTGAGCGTATCTTTCAGTTCCTTGTTCATTTGACAGTATAACAGAATCTGAAACTCTGCTTGGTGCCATGTTAAAGGTACTTAGTATATTCTATAAAGTGGCTGGGATCAGGAAGGGCACCCAGCTATAGAAACTATGCCAAAATAGCCTTGCCCTCTCCTATCAAGCCGTCCAACCATACCAGCATGGAAAATGGATGTTAAATGATGATGGTGATATCTCCTTCTGTTTAATTGTTTGGATGGAGCTGTGTTAATTCTCTTCTCTAGTTTAGGGAAAAGAGCTTCAAAACTTGGGATCCATCCTTCCCGGTAGCTTAGCTGCTTTAGCCGAAGCTATTTTCTTAGTGAAGCAGTTTTGCATTGTTCAATTAATTTTGGAATTTCAGTTGTTAGCAGAAATATATAAAACTCAGCCGATGTCGAGATTACTATTTGTGTATTTAGCAGAGAAAGGTACAAAGAATCCTTTTTGGAAGCTTGCAGTACCAGAGTGTCTTTGTCTATGCACATTACTTGTGTTAATGATATAATCCCCATAAACAACTTTCTGTGGATGTTGGGCAGCTTGCATCCCAGCTTTATCAAGTACTCAATAACTGCACGTTGCTTCTACTTGGAACTCACTATTTGTCTGAAATGATGATCTACCAACATGTGCAATTCGAATGACCTATGTCGGTTAATAAAAAGGTTGGGGCCATTTTTGTATTACTTACAATGTAATCATGGAAGAACAATATTTTGACAGTTCTCCTCTTATAAGAGATTTCATTGAAAGTACCAATCAACCATTAGCATTTGGTGCCTTTTTTCTTCAGGGAATCAGAAAACCAAACACCTAGCTGTCTTGAAACGGAAGGTCACTGCAGCATAAAATTCCACGGTTAAGCTTGTCCCAGATCAATTTTCATCAAGTAGACCGATGACTTGTTTGTTTTCTTTTTAATCTCAGACTACGTTGTCCAGTGTGTCCTTCTCGTTTTAAAACGGCAGAATGTGATCTGGAGGTGATTTCACTACTGTTTGTTATATAGGTCAAGTGACTGGATAAGGGTTCCTTTGCTTGTTTGTGGCCAAGTTTGCTGAAAGTCTTAATTGCTTTTACTGTTTGCCAAAATTGATTTGTCTTTATCAATCAATGTTGAAGAGTCTCAAGGAGTTTCTCTTTTTGTGTTGGAAACCATGTCAACTATTAAGGTAACCTGACGAAGCACATGTCGAGTTTTCAATGCTATCACTCTTACGGAAACAGGGAAAAAAAACAAAAAAAAAACAACCTAAAAGGAAACTTGTTCAGATGCTGTTGCTGTTTAGCCATGGTAATGATACCAGTTGCTGGTCATTAACCAAATGAACAGCAGTGACATGCAGAAGAGCTGACGAAGATAAAATACAAATTGCTGATTGATTCTGAATGTCAGTCAAGCTCTATGGCAACCAGCTTCCTTTGCAGATTTATTTATCAGCATGTACATACATAACTTCCAAAACAGGCTCAATTATTGGAATGACTATGGTGTCTTATCTCTCTCTCTCTCTCTCGATATATATATATATTTCTTTATTGCCCACAAGGAACTAAACACAGAGAGGACAAACAAAGACAGACAAAGGGATTAAGTCGATTACATCAGCTCCAGTGCTTAACTGGTACTTTATTTATCGCCCCTGAAAGAATGAAAGGCCAAGTCTACCTTGGCGGAATTTGAACTCAGAACATAAAGACAGACGAAATACCTATTTCTTTACTACCCACAAGGGGCTAAACACAGAGAGGACAAACAAGGACAGGCAAATGGATTAAGTCGATTAGATTGACCCCAGTGCGTAACTGGTACTTTATTAATCGACTCCGTAAGGATGAAAGGCAAAGTCGACCTTGGTGGAATTTGAACTCAGAACGTAACAGCAGACGAAATACCGCTAAACATTGAGAGAGAGAGAGAGTTACATGGAGGTGCAATAGCCTAGTGGTTAGGGCAACAGACTCGCAGTCCTGGGATCACGGTTTCGATTCTCAGACTGGGCGTTGTGAGTGTGTGTTGAGCGAAAAACACCTAAAGCTCCATGAGGCTCCGGTAGGGTATGGTGGTGACCCCTACTGTACTCTTTCACCACAACTTTCTTTCTGTTGCACTTGTATTTCAAAGGGGCCAGCCTTGTCACACTCTGTGTCATGCTGAATCTCCCTGAGAACTATGTTAAGGGTACACATGTCTGTAGGGTGCTCAGCCACTTGCATGTTAATTTCATGGTCAGTTTGTTCCATTGATCGGATCAACTGGAACCCTCGTCATCGTCGTATTTGACAGTGCCAATTATTTTCCTGAAAAAAAAACTTTGTGAAGTCTAATAATGGAAAGATAATGGTAAAACAGATGAATTTTTTAGTTGGCGGTATGGTGGAGTGGGGCAGTTATGAACTTTATTGGTACACCTTTAGATATATAATAACGACTGATCACCATCATCATCACCACCATGGCTTTGGTTGTAGAAGACACTTGCCCAAGGTGCCATGCAGTGGGACTGAACCCTGGACCATGTAGTCAAGAAGCAAGATTCTTGCTACACAACCACACCTGCACCTATATCTGTTACTACTAATTGACTAAACTATACAAAAAAAAAAAACCCAAATGTCTGGCTGATGATAATAGTAGCAGTAGTGGTTGTCAAAATACTGTTGGCAAAAAAATAAAAAAAGAGAAGACATGACTACAAAAGCATCTTGTGAAAACAGATAAAGGTAGAATGCATACTTTTTGGAATTGACATTTTGCAAATGCATTTTAGTGATTGTCCAATAATAATCAACATCTGAAAATTAAGCATTATGTTAATTTCTATGAGAACAAAAAAAAAAGTCCCTGTTTGAATGTAGAAATGTCCAATTGTGTGTGTGTGTTGTGAGATTATGGAATTAGCATGGGTTCAGATAGGTTTTTTAAAAAAATTCTTATTGGAGGGCTTGGTAGTTACCCTTGCATGCGAGTAAGTCTCTCCTCTGTGCATCGCCAACATTGACCAGAAGAGAGGGTTAGGCCTATATTACATCGCTTGGCACCGTTGCTGTCACTGTCGTTGCTATCAGAAAAGCAAAGAGTTTGGAATCGATGCCACAAAGCATTTTGTGTGATGCTCTAATAATTCCGGCAATCTGCTGCTGCTTCTGCTGCCGCCGTTGGCTGTTAATTTATTGACTTTGAAATGACGAAAGGTAAAGTTGAACTTGCTAGAATTTAAATAGCAGTCAATTGGCAAAATCATCCATGTTGGAAGTAGGGCTGTGGAGTCGGAGAGTCAGAAACAATGAAGGGGTAGCTGGAGTCGGAGTCGGTAAAACTATATGGACTCTGATTCTTGACTCCCAGTGTCTTTATTCTTTAATATAAACCAGTTATAACATATAGGCCTACTCTAAGTACAAGCGTATGCATATGTTTTATGAGATATGTAGACCACAATCACTTAATTACATAAAGAGGAGTCGGAGGTGCCGATAGTAGAGGAGTCGGAGTCAAAGTTTTTTGTTTCAATTCCACAGCCCTGGTTGGAAGAATGCCTTGGGGGTAGTTCTTTCAGCTCTTTATAGTCTAAGTTCAAGTCTTGCTGAGGCCAACTTTGTCCTTCATCTCCCCAGGGTCTATAAAATAAAGTACCAGTCACGTATTGGTGTCAGTATAATTGATTATACTCCTCCCCTCAAATTGTTGGTTTCTCCCTAAATTAGAAACCTTTACTATCTTTCCTTTTTGCTTGTCTCAGTCAATGGACTGCGGCCATACTGGGACACAGCCTTGAAAAAGTTTAGTTGAATGAACCGATATCAGTATTTTATTAAAGACTGCTGAACTGCTCTTACAGGGATGTAAAACTCACTACCACTAGTGGTCAAGGATAGACACAGATATATCATCCATCATCATCGTTTAACGTCAGCTTTCCATGCTGGCATGGGTTGGACGGTTTGACTGAGGACTGGCAAGCCAGGAGGCTGCACCAGGCTCCAAATTAATCAGGCAAGGTTTTCACAGCTGGATGCTCTTCCTAACGCCTACCACTCCGAGAGTGTAGTGGGTACTTTTTACGTGCCACTGGCATGGAGGCCAGTCAAACGGCACTGGCGTCAACCATACTTGAATGGTGCTTTTTTGCGTATCACTGGCACAGGAGCCTATCAGGTGGGACTGGCATTGATAATGTTTGAATAGTGCTCTGTGCTTTTTATGTGCCACAGGCACAAGTGTCTGTCAGGCGGCACTGTCATATACATATCCATGACTCCAGTCTGATTTGCCAACTATAGAAACCATGCCAAATCAGACTGGAGTCTGCTGCAGCCTTCCAGCTTGTCAGCCATGGTCGAAATAAAGTACCAGTCACGTATTGGTGTCAGTATAATTGATTATACTCCTCCCCTCAAATTGTTGGTTTCTCCCTAAATTAGAAACCTTTACTATCTTTCCTTTTACCTTTTTGCTTGTCTCAGTCAATGGACTGCGGTCATACTGGGGCACAGCCTTGAAAAAGTTTAGTTGAATGGTCAAACTGTCCAACCCATGTCAGCGTGGGGGCTTCTTTCAGTTTCCATCTACCAAACCCATTCACAAGGTTTTGGTTGGCCTCAGGCAATAGTAGAAGACACTTGCCCAAGGTGCTGCACAGTGGGACTGAACCTGGCACCATTTGATTGGGAAGCAAGCTTCTTACCACACAGCCTATTATTTCTTTTTTCTTTTTACATTTTTGCTGTAAATATTCTTTTCTTTCTTATTATATTTTGTAAGAAATAATTGAGTTTAAATCAGTGACGGAATGATTACTCTCTCCTCAGACAATTTCAACAAAGAATGCTTCCATCTCCACTTTGAGTTCTGTTTGTTGAGAACTAATTTCTAACCTGATATAAAACATTCTCTCTTTCTTTTCAATATCTTTGTTTACTGTAAATAATTGTGTTGTTTTTGTAGTTTCTTTTTATATTTCAAATATTTTTGTGTTTGATCTGAGTTCAAGTAGTTTAAAAAAAAAAATTTTATTAACCTTGGTCATTTTGATATCTCAGTTACAGGATTTTCAACTCAGAAATTGTTGGTTTGTGGTGGAGTCTTATCAATTTTGATAGTGGTTGTAACAAAATTGTTTGAGACTAAACCGAGATACTCATATCTCGTGTGCTTCTGTCATGGTTCAAACACCTATACTCTTTTACTTGTTTCAGTCAGTTGACTGCAGCCATGCTGGAGCACTGCCTTTAGTCGAGCAACCCAACCCCAGGACTTATTCTTTGTAAGCCCAGTACTTATTCTATCGGTCTCTATTGCCGAACCGCTAAGTGATGGGGACGTAAACACACCAGCATCGGTTGTCAAGCGATGTTGGGGGGGACAAACACAGACACACAAACATACACACACAGTTTCCGTCTACCAAATCCACTCACAATGCTTTGGTCGGCCCGAGGCTATAGTAGAAGACACTTGCCCAACATGCCACGCAGTGGGACTGAACCCGGAACCATGTGGTTGGTAAGCAAGCTACTTACCACACAGCCACTCCTGCGCCTATATCGGTTTCAACATCATTATTATATATCACAGATTCTCAAAGTGGGCGCTACCATTCCCCCCAGTGGGCGTGGGTGCCTGGGGGCAGTAGAGAAAAAGGAGGCGTTGGGAGGAATGCAGTGATTTGGGGGACGCTATGAATTTATTATAATATTATTATTAGAAAATTACTATTTGTTAATCTCACAATGATAGATATTCAGTAGCAGTACTTTGGAGTAAAGATTGTTTGCCAACATAACATGGCAGTCCTGGTTTAGGATGAATGTTGCTGTAATTTAGCCCTAGGAAACAAGGTCTCCAGCTGGGTATACGACATGATCCGTGTCCTTATATTTTTGAACAAGGGAATCTAGCACCCCCACTCAGCTCAAAACAGTATCTGTATTGCGATATAACCCGGAAATTGCAATACACAGATATTGTTTTGAGCTGAGTTGGAGTGCTAAATGCCCTTGTTCGAAGATATAAGGACACGGATCGTGTTGTATAGCCAGCTGGTTACGATGTTTCCTGGAGCTAAATTACAGCAACATTCGTCCTAAACCAGGACTGCCATGTTATGTTGGCAAACAATCTTTACTTCAATATTATTATTGTATTGTAGACAAAATATATAATATAAAATATAAAATATTTCTTTAAACATAAAAATAGGGGTGGGGGCGCTGAGGGTGTTATGTGGCCATGAGGGGCAGGGCAGTGGCCCAAAAAGTTTGAGAACCTCTGTTGTATATGCACACATGCATACAATGTGACCCAGCTGACCTGTCCATTTTAGTGTGTCGTTATCACGAAATACTTTAAGGGAATAAAATCCACCAAGGTCGACTTTGCCTTTCATCCTTTCGGGGTTGATAAATTAAGTACCAGTTGCATACTAGGGTCGATCTAATCGACTGGCCCCCTGCCCCCCAAATTTCAGGCCTTGCGCCTAGAGTAGAAAAAATTATCACTAAATATTTAAGGGAACATATTTTATTTATCGAAGTTCTGAAGTTAGGTTAGGAAGGGTTCGGTTTAATAACAATGAACTGTTTCAGTTGTAGACGACGATACTTCAACATTAAATACCACAAAGCCATCATTTGTGGTTTACAGTTGAGAGGGAGAGAGAAAGAGACTGTGTGTGTGGGTGTGTGTGAAGGCTGGTGGCTTAGCAGTGACGGTATTCAGTTCCCGAGGGCGGTGAGCTGGCAGAATCATTAGCACGCCGAGCAAAATGCTTAACAGTATTTCGTCTTCCTCTACGTTCTGAGTTCAAATTCCGCTGAGGCCGACTTTGCCTTTCATCCTGTCGGAATCGATTAAATAAGTACCAGTTATGCACTGGGTCGATATAATCAACTTAATCCGTTTGTCTGTCCTTGTTTGTCCTTTCTGTGTTTAGCCCTTTGTGGGTAGTAAAGAAATAGGTATTTCATCTGCCGTTACGTTCTGAGTTCAAATTCCGCCGAGATCGACTTTGCCTTTCATCCTTTCGGGGTCGATAAATTAAGTACCAGTTATGCACTGGAGTCGATGTAATCGACTTAATCCATTTGTCTGTCCTTACTTGTCCTCTCTGTGTTTAGCCCCTTGTGGGTAGTAAAGAAATAGGTATTTCATCTGCCGTTACGTTCTGAGTTCAAATTCCGCCAAGATCGACTTTGCCTTTCATCCTTTCGGGGTCGATAAATTAAGTACCAGTTATGCACTGGGGTCGATGTAATCGACTTAATCCATTTGTCTGTCCTTGTTTGTCCTCTTTGTGTTTAGCCCCTTGTGGGTAGTGAAGAAATAGGTATTCGGTTCCCGATCATGGGGTCGCGTGTTTCATGTTGCTCTGGTTCCCGATCATGGGGTCGCGTGTGTTTCATGTTGCTCCAGTCCACCGAGAATGAGTTGCAGCCTGTAGTTCTGCGGGCCAAACCTTGTAGCATTCGATGTATCACGCTGAATCTCCCCAAGAACTATAAGTTAAGGGTACGCGTGTCTGCGGAGTGCTAAGTCAGTTGCACGTTAATTTCACGAACGGGCTGTTCTGGCGATCGAATCAACTACAACACTTGTGACCGACGGAGTACCCCGGACCATGTTGAATATAAATCAACCTCCTAGCAAGCAGAATTTCTGAATTGATTACGCTTGCCAGTTGTTGAAATTTTGTTTTGCCTTGTTAATTGGCGATCTTCAGGAAGAAGACGAGACAAAAAGGACTTTGCTCGAGAGAGACCCCATTGTCTTTTTGTATGAGACTTAACACGTAGTTAAAATAAGTGGTTCCAGTTCACTCATTTGAAATCATTTCCTTTATGAATTTGTTAAAACTTAGCCCCCACAGCCACTCCTCTTCCCAGGTGGGAGACGTGAACTGAATAAAGTATTGGATTATGGGCTTTATGAATTAACCCTTTCAAATTTACTGCTGCTTTTCTCTTCTCTTCTTTTTCTTTTTCTTTTTGTGCCATGTTTCTGGGCAGAGCCTGTCTTCTGCGTCAGTTCACCGATCTGCCAGAAATCAGAACTTGATCAAGTTACGAATGTTTACTTGTGTATCGATTGGCGTTCTATCAAGAATTAAGTTTTTCTTTTTTTTCCGTCAAGAGACACATCGGAGCCAAGGAAATATTTATTACCATTTTCCTTGACGTTTGCGTAGTTTGGCCGAAGTTAAATAATGTTTTCTGTCTTTCACACACTTTTTTTTTTGTCTCCCTCCCGCACCCCTGAATATAGTAAAAATCATCTGCTTTTCGTGGGTGGTAATGTTGTTTTTTTTTCTTTCTAGGACAACGCAGTGGGTTTTCAACTCCTGATCTTTTGTTATAGTTCTCACACACGCTCCTCTCCTCTTCCACCTCGTGATAACGGGTGGGTGTTTATGGTTTCGAATGTGCGTGTACGTTAGTCATTCATTGAAGGTGTATTATGGCCGTTGATTGTGTCCTGGTGACCCTGACTGAATAGACTTTAGAACAGAAAGCAATCATATACGCGCGTGCGCACACACATACATACATACTCACACATGTATATATACATATGTATATATATATATATCTATATATATCATACAACAAACTCTTACTCGTGACTTTTTAATATGCCGAAGAAAGAAACAATCACAAACATCGTAATTTTAGCAAGAAAATCTTCCGTCCCATCGTGTGGAGACAGAGAACAAGCTGTTCGACAGCTTGTGATTTTCCAAGTGACTTGTAAATAATGGATTTACATACCATGTAAAAAAAAAAATTCAAATTAAAATAAGGAAGGCATACAGTACACGAAAAGCAAAAAAAAAAGGGGGAGGGTTAGTATTTATTACCAATGAGGATTTATTTTATACATGACACTATATTATGCTGTTGTGAGTATTTTCTTTCTTACGTTTATTATTATTATTATTTTTAATATACTTTCGCTGAATTCCTTGTATTTCTCCAAAAGTAAAACTATTTTCTAGGTCAACATTACAAAGTTTTTCAGAATTATTTCCCCTTCGCTAATCAGCGTATGTCTTGGAAAAAAAAAGGTTTTGTTTCTCTTCTTCTTCAAATGAATTAGATTTACTTTATAGTAAACACTCGTTCATTCATCTTTAGCTACGTTCCGAATAATTTGGTTTGTTATCGAGTAAAAGAACTGTTTTTTTTATGGAAGTGGAGATTTCCTAACGTTTACATCGTTTCCAGAGTTTATAAGAGCATAGGTGAAGCGAAAGGGATCAAGAACTCGACTTTCTGGGATCTTGTTCCTTACTCTCCAGAATTGGTCGAAACTTTTAGTAAAAATTATTAGTATCGCATAATTAACGACCGTTTTTTTTTTTTTTTTGTATTCTAAAACTGTTGTAAATTAAATTATAAAATAGTCGTTAATTATGCACCAACCCATTAAAACGAAATACCTTGTTTTCCGTTCATGAAAATGTATACATATATCTTTTCTATGAACCACTGTTCGATAGTAATACCTTTTTCTTTACTTCTTTTTTTTTTTTATGGGAAACTGTAAACAGTGTAGGAAGCCCGATTATTCGAATTGTTTTGTTTTCTTCTTATTCTTCCAATTTTCGTTTCGTCGCTACTGTTGTAAATGTTCAAATAGGAAGCGAGAGCGTTGAGTTCTATGTCGGCCGAACTTTATTCAAACACATCGAAAAGTTTTTAGTTTTTTCGTTCGTTTTAATTCGCTCCACGCGCAAAATAAATTTTGTTATTCGATTAAACTGGAGCGTGGAGGATATATTCCAGATGAACCGAAGTCCTGATTTTTTAAATTAAAAAAAAAAAAATTTAGAATATATAAATGTATAGAACTTTTTTTTTACTTTAATTTTATTCCTGATAATATCATACTTGGTGGATCACCTTTTACCACGAACCTGAGGTGAAGGCGCGCGCGTACACACATATTTGTGTCACAACGTGTCAACTGCGACATGTATATAATATGGTTGTTTGCCCTGCTAATAATAGCTGCGAAATCTCTTTACTAAACAAATCGAATACGATATCTCCCCCCACTTTCACCAAAGAAACTACCTGCTGCTCATGGCCGAATAACTTTTCACACACACCAACACATGCACACACCTTGTTTGGCAGGTCAACTGACCGTGAAAAGGACTGTCACATTCGCTGATTCTACAAAACTTAATATTTCGTCTATTTGCTGCGCGAGCATTGTTTGCCAGGAAGGATTTATAGAAATCGATACATCATTGTATGTGTATGTGTGTGTTTACACGTGTGCATATAGCTACGTGTGTACATGGGTAAACAGCATGGCAAGCATTGATTATCTGGATCTTATATACACGCTGAAGAACTTCAAGTCTGTTTTACATATGTTGGCAGTACCTTTTATCGCTGTAGTCCTTTTGATTAGGTTTTGCGAATCCCAGCTTCTCAAGATTGGTGCTGAAGTAATTAGTGCCGTACCTGAGTGCTCCAGTGATTATTAGCAGAAATCTTAAGTTATCTAAATAGAAAACTTGCAGATTTCTCAAGTTTAGCATTATTATTATTATTATTATGATTATTATTATTATTATTCAGGTCACTGCCTGGAATCGAACTGGGAATCTTGGGTTAGTAGCCCGCACTCTTAACCACTATGCCATATGCCGTGGTGCTTTTTACGTGCCGCTGGTATGAGACCAGTCAGGTGGTACTGGCACCGACCATGAGCATATGGCGTAGTGGTTAGGAGCGCGGACTACCAACCCCAAGATTCCGAGTTCGATTCCAGGCAGTGACCTGAATAATGATAAGTTTGGCATATATTTTCTCTTTTTTACTAACTTTTTCACATCCTGTGGACTTCTGTTGGGCAACTGATTTCAGCTAGTGTTTGGTTTCTTTGCACTGTCCTAGATCAGTAGGTTGGGTCTGTCGTGCTTTCATTTTATTGAAACCTTTACAAGGACCAGGCTAGCTCAAGGTACTGGTAACTTGGGCAGTCGTCCAGGGCAGGAGGTCGTGGGAACGAGGCAAGGAGGGCGTGACAAAGACAAGGAAATTTCCACGGCTGTCAGTTTGCACACCCTGAAATTCTGCTTGTGTAGGACACCAGCAACCCTAGGGCTGGCCCTGAGTAGGACATTCCATCATCATTTTTCTAGATGGTTGCTTAATAGTAAGAGTATTCAGCTCCCAGTGACACATTGCCTTTGAGCAGGATACTTTATTTTTTTCTTCTTCCAGGCCACACAGTAATTGAAAGGGCCCCACCTTGTCACATTTTGTGCCATGCTGAATCTCCCTGAGAAAACAGAATTAAGGGAACGTGTGTTTGTTGAGTGCTCAGCCACTTGCACTTTAATTCCATGAGCAAGTTGTTCCGACGGAGCGCCGATTAAATCGTGTGGTTTTTTTACCTTCCACATCACTGTAGCTTCTATTTCTCTCTGTCCTAGCCACATCATGTCTTATAAGTAGAGAAATATTTTTGACTAGCTACTTAAGAGCTGGTGACATTTTTATTGTTGATTCATCCAAGTTAGTTCAGGGTAAACTACTCATCATCATCGTTTAACGTCTGCTTTTCATGCTGGCATAGGTTGGACGATTTGATTGAGGACTAGCAAGCCAGGAGGCTGCACCAAGCTCCAATCTGATCTGGCAAAATTTCTACAGCTAGATGCCCTTCCTAATGCCAACCACTTCGAGAGTGTAGTGGGTGCTTTTTACATACCACCGGCACAGAAGCCAGTCAGGTGGCACTGGTAATGATCACACTATGGTATTAGGTTGTATGCTGTATATTATATATATATATATGTATGTAATGTGTGTATGCATGCACGAATGTATGACTGAAATTATATATATGTATATATATACATATATATATATATATATATATATATATATATATATATAAAGGGAAAGTTTACGAAAATAAACAAAAGATGAAGGCAAGTGGAGTACAAACAAACAAATGTATTAGTATAGCACTCAGGAATAGAAAAAGTCTTTTACAGTTCGAGCCTATGCTCTTCGACTGAAAGATACACAGTAAAAAACAAGGAAAGAAAAAAAATGCGTGTAGGAGCTAACGATCTATCATGGTGTCCTGACTTTGTATGTATATATACGTGGTTGTGTGGTTAAAAAGCTTGCTTCATAACCATGTGTTGTTAAGTTCAATCCCACTGCAGGCTACCTTGGGCAAGTGTCTTCTACAAAAGCCCTGTATTGACCAAAGCCTTGTAAGTGGGTTTGATAGATGGAAACTGAATGCACGTGTGTGACTGCTTGACAACCATTTTTTTTTTATTAACCTCCCTATAACTTAGTGATCAACAGAATAAGTACCAGGCTTAAAAATAAGTTCTGGGATTGATTCCTTCCTGATTGTGCCCCAAAATGGCTGCCGTCCAATGATTGAAACAAGTGCAAAATAACAGATATCTGTGTATGTTTTTAACCCCTTCATAAACGAACTGATCCTTTTTTTTTTTTATTCTTTCACCTTTCATAGAATATTCAGCAGTAGTCTGTTGGGGGGGTCATGGAATTATTTGTCCTGTGCTGGTGCCATGTATGAAGCCCCCGATCCCCTCTTTACGGTGATTAGTATCAGGAAGAGCATCCAGCCATCAAAACTAAACCAAAGCAAACGACTGGATCCTGGTGCAGCCCTCCAGCCTTGCCAGCTCCTGTCAAACCGTCCAACTCATGCCAGCGTGGAAAATGGACATTAAATGATGATGATGATGGTGATGATGATTGTTTTTAGATTTTCAAAGGTTCCCTGGAGTTTTTGTCTATTATTTACTTGTATAATCTTACTAGATCGACGTTTTCAACGAGCTATATTACATTTGTGTGTGGGTGACACTGTCAAGTGTATATATACAGAACTCTTTTGTGACTTATTTCCCCCACTTGACCCACATCTTTGACATTCGTGTTAGCGTAAGCATGGAAAGATGGACATTAAAACGATGATGATGACATCTGCATACAAGCATAGTTCTTTTTTCATGCTTCATTTGTTTGTTCCTTCTTGAGCCACGCCTGGCTCATAAGGGCGGGTTTCCCAGTTTCCGTGGCGTATAGGTTCCCCACCTGGACAGGGCGCCGGTCCATTGCAGGTGAGCTGCAAGATGCAGGAGGAAAGAGTGAGAGAAAGTTGTGGCGAAGGGGTCAGCAGAAGTTCGCCATTACCTTCTGCTGGAGCCGCGTGGAGCTTAGGTGTTTCACTCACAACCACACACATCATCCAGCCTGAGATTCGAACCTGCGACCCCCTCGACCACGAGTCCGCTGCTCTAACCACTAGGCCATGTGCCTCGACACAAGCATGGTTCTTTTATGGCTCCTGCAGTACCAAAGTTTTGTGAGTCAATTTAGAAGATGGAAACTAAATGAGGGTCATTGTGTGTGTGTGTGTGTGTGTGTGTGTGTGAGTGAGTGAGTGAGAGAGAGAGAGAGAACTTGTGTCTGCTTTCTCATCTTGACATGCTAGTTGTAAATGAGTGTCACCTCCATACAAGTGGTGTCATTTGTTTCCAATATCTTGCAGAAAACCTGTCTGGTCATGAGAGAGTGTCACCTTGCTTGGAACCAAGTGAGGGTTGGTGGCAAGAACAACATCCAGCTATAAAAAGAAATCTGCTTCCACGAATTCCATCTAACCCATACAAGCATGGAAGGGCACCCAGCTCTAGAAAACCATGCCAAAGCAGACCTTACTGGTGCCATGTAAAAAGCACCCAATTCGTTCTGTGAAGTGGTTGGCATTGGGAAGGATATTTCGGTTATAAAAACCATGCCAAAGTAGACTGTGGAGCTTGGTGTATTACTCTGACTTGTCAACTCTCATCAGCCTGTCCAACCCATGCCAGCATGGAAAACAGACGTGAAATGATGATGATCTCACACACACACACACTGATCTATCTCACCTTTACCATCTGAGTAAAATGTGTTTCATTAAGGATACCGTTAGTGAGATTGAAGCATACTCCTTGCTTTTTAGCTCTTGGAAAATTTTCAACTTGCTTTAGTATATATATAAGACCCTAAGGTATATGCAGAAATAGTCCTTCACTGTCTTTAAAAAAAATCCCCCCAAAATTCAATGTCTACCTTAGTGATTCCTTGTGAAGTTACAGACCTCTTTCAGTTCTTTTGCAATAGCAGGAATTGAATGATTGTCTCAAGATTGTTTAGCATTAATTTGCGAAGAGAGAAACGTTTTGCTGTATAGGATATTAGTCCAGAAAGAGCTGGTTCATATTTTTTCTATTAGATAAGCAGGGATAATGGAAAACTACTTTCCTCAGAGCACCTGCTGTGGTACCTGAATTTGTGATTTAACGTTCTGCAGGCTAATATCTTGTTCACTAAACTATCTCCTTACCAGTTTCAAAATTTCATCCCCAGATCTGTAGGCCACTAATCTTAGAATTTTAATCAGTTACGCTACATGTGTTACCATATCTGATTAGCTAGCTTTTAACACTGAGAAATATTCTGAATTTAAAGAGAAAAGATTTTGGAAGTAGTCTGAATATAAACATCGTCTGGTTAATCAGTTGGTCTCTCTCTGTTTTCTTATGTTTAGTAATTTTACAGAACATTAAATAATGAGCAGGCATTGATTTTATTTATTTATTTTTCTACATTTAGGTTGATGATAAAATACCTGCTCTAATTTTTTAGTGAGAACTAAACAAATAATGTTTAGCAGTCTCTCCAGTTACTCGCATTGAAAATTGATAGTTTAATTATTGATACCTCTCAACGATAGTGATAAGTGTTGTTTTTTAAAAAATATTTTCAAGAAATGAGAGGAACGTAAACCTGCTACCGTTTCAGTTCTTGTTTTTCATGCGTGAGCATCCATCATTCACTGCATTGGCTGTTGTTGTTGACGAGATGTCGATCTGCTTGCTTACTATTTCAGTACTTCCTTATGTCAATTTAGTGTCTTATTATAGAACGGATATATTTTGATTATATGCTAGACAAACAAATTAAGGAGAAAGCTGGGAATTGAAGCTCTACTGCTGCCCCTCCTCCTCCCTATTAAGAGTTGCCATTTTCAGGATCATGTGTAAAGAGATGAGTACTTTTTATCCAAATAAAACATTTATTTGCCTAAATTTTATGTGAATTTGGTGATCACAGATAAAGCACTTTTGCATCAGAATTTAATAACATCCCTGAAATTTTTACATACTTTTTGGTAAGTTTCATTTTTTTGTAGTTTCTAGATTGCACAGTTTCAGCCTTTTACTTCTTTAACCCTTTAGTGTTCAGATAACTCTGTTAAATGTAATACTTTTTCACTCAAATTGTTTTGAATTGATCATGCATTATCTTATAGCTTTGAGGTTTCAACGATACTCTTTACTCTCTCTTTACTCTTTTACTTGTTTCAGTCATTTGACTGCGGCCATGCTGGAGCACCGCCTTTAATCGAGCAACTCGACCCCGGGACTTATTCTTTTGTAAGCCCAGTACTTATTCTATCGGTCTCTTTTGCCGAACCGCTAAGTGACGGGGACGTAAACACACCAGCATCGGTTGTCAAGCAATGCTAGGGGGACAAACAAACACGCACACACACATATATATATATACATATATACGACAGGCTTCTTTCAGTTTCCGTCTACCAAATCCACTCACAAGGCATTGGTCGGCCTGAGGCTATAGTAGAAGACACTTGCCCAAGGTGCCACGCAGTGGGACTGAACCCCAGAACCATGTGGTTGGTTAGCAAGCTACTTACCACACAGCCACTCCTTTTATTTTTAGAATGTCAATGAAGGTTAGGTTTGAGAGGCTAGATATTGCCCATTTGAATATAAAACTTGTAGAATATTTGGGCTGGATATGGCCGGTTTAAACACTAAAGGGTTAAACCCTTCTTGTTCTGTCAGAACATTGTGGTTTTATATACAGCTGTTCTCTTGGTTAAATAAAATTGAGTCTACAAAAAAATTATTTTGAGCATTATATCATTATTTTCTTTCTTTTGTTGAATGACTTTGATATCATCCAGAGATTTAATTGTCACAGAGAATGCACTGATGTGGTTGATGTATATGCATGTTAAATGTACTAACTGACAGTTAGAATAAGTGATGGAAAAGGTGTCACCTTAACCCTCAGAACCCCAGCGGCCACTTTACCGGCTGCCATGTTGTACTCATCATCATCGTTTAACGTCCGCTTTCCATGTTAGCATGGGTTGGACGATTTTGACTGAGGGCTGGCGAACCAGATGGCTGCACCAGGCTCCAATCTTGATTTGGCAGAGTTTCTACAGCTGGATGCCCTTCCTAACGCCAACCACTCCGAGAGTGTAGTGGGTGCTTTTTACGTGCCACTGGCATGAGGGCCAGTCAGGCGGTACTGGCAATGACCTCGTTTGAATCTTTTTACACATGCCACCAGCACAGGTGCCAGTAAGGCAACATTGATAGTGATCATGCTTGAATTGGTGCCCTTTTATGTGCCACCGGCATGAAGCCAATTGGCTGCTCTGGCAATGATTACGCTTGGATGGTGCTCTTGGCACCCTACCCCAACTGGTCCTATTCCAGCCGCCAACTGCAGATATGAATACCCCAGTGGCCGCTTTACTGGCTGCCATGTTGTACTGTTTACAAATACCCCAGCAGCCACTATTCCGGTTGTTAGCCACAGATACAAATATCCCAGCGGCTGCTTTACCAGCCAGTATTTTCTGTATTGGAAAACCAAACGGTAACTGCTGGGTTGACTGGCACCACAAATGCCAGTATTGGCGATAAAACAAACAAAAAAAAAAGCAAGGACAATGTTGCCATCTATTTGGCATTTTATTTCAGTATGAGAGACAGAAAACCCATTTAATGACACTGAAACAATATTAGGTGGGAAATCATTATTTTGGCTCTTTTACCCAGGGAACCTGGGGTGAGGGTGTCAAGGACACTCGGTATCTGGGGTTCAAAGGACTGTTGGCTTTCTTTCCTGGCTGGCCATGCTTGCCTCATAATCGGGAGCCTTTCTGTATAAAGGAGTAATTGTTGATCTGGCCCATGATGGTGTGTTTTCAAGTGTCAACAATTACAACACGTTTTTTTAGGGATGTGATTAATATAAATATAGTCCTGTGCCCTACCAACTGGTCACTCCACTCCTATTCTGAGGAAACAGTGCATCATTAAGAACAAGTCTTATGAAGTTTATGATTGAAAATTGATAGGCAACTTAAAAGCATAATACAAATTAACCCTTATATAAATGGTATCCAAATTAGGGTTCAGCACCAAATTATTTATCAGTTCTGTATGTATAATTAAATTTAGGTTGGGTGTGGGCTGTAAGCAGTCTTCTACTTCCTCCTGGAGCTTATTGGCCTTTACCAAAATTTGAGACCAATATTTTGGTCCCTGTTTTAAGGTGGTACTGCTAGCAGAATCGTTACCATTCTGTGCAAAATGCTTAGCAGCATTTTGTTTGTCTTTATATTCTGAGTTCAAATTTCACCAAGGTCGACTTTGCCTTTCTTCTTTTGGGGTCAGTAAAATAAGTACCAGTTAAGCACTGGGGTCAATGTAATCAACTTACCCTGACTCCTGAATTGCTGGCCTTGTGCCAAAATTTGAAACCAGTATTTTGGTCCCTGTTTAGTTTTGCAAAATATTTTACTGTATATTGTTTCATCATCATCATTTAATGTCTGCTTTCCATGTTGGCATGGGTTGGACAGTTTGACTGAGGACTTGTAAGCCAGAAGGCTGCACCAGGCTCCAATCTAATCTGGCAAGGTTTCTACAGCTGGATGCCCTTCCTAATGCCAACCACTCCGAGAGTGTAGCAGGTATTTTTTACATGCCACCAGCATGGGAGCCAGTCAGGTAGTACTGGCATCGACCATGCTTGAATGGTGCTTTTTATGTGCCACCGTCACGGGAGCCAGTCAGGTGGCACTGGCATCAGCCACGTTCAAATGGTGCTTTATTTGCCTTTGCTGTTTTAATTCACACTCGTTTGATTTCAAATCCTGCAAAGTGTAGATAAAATAGCCCTTAACCATGTTGATTGAGAGGGACCGATGTTTAATTGATTGCATCAACTACATATCCCTCCCTCTCAGATTTATGATGTGCCAGTCTTAAAAACCATTATTATTGTTGTGATTTTCTTTGGAAGAATTTTGTAGAAACTTTCTATGCTGATGCAGATTGGTTTGTTGTACTTTATGACATTTTGAAGATACTGGTTACTAATAAACACAGCTTAAAGATGACTTATTTTAATATAGCCATGGACTTCAGCATATATATATATATATATATATATATATATATATATATATATATTTATATTGGGGTACTTAGTTGTGCTCATGACTTAGTGTTTGCTTCTTCCTTGAGTATGAGTAAGTATCTCCTTTATTTCTTTTGCCACATGTATCACTGACGAAGAGAGGGCTCTTAGTAGCTAACTCTGAAATCGGTCCGATATGGTAATAATGGAATTTTTTAGAAATGTCTGTCAACCTTTTTTCGAGTAGCGTGCGTATTGTGAAAAAATTATATGGTTAATGGACAATATGTCCAATTTTTCGGCATATTTGGCATTAGAAATCTTTTCCTTTGCCCTCATTTATGAATTATATATATATAATACAAATAAGAAAATGGAGAAACAAATTTAGTTTGTTCATCAACTTACGGATATTATAATGTTAGATTATTTATTCATTTTTACAAATGAGAACATCAAATGCATAAAATATATTACATAAATCAATAGATAAGATAATAATACAAATACAGATTTTAAAAGTCATATTATAAATTATTGAAATCCAGAAATTACTTCTTACAGCTGTTTCAGCCTATAATGATACCCCATAGTGAGTTACACCCATAACCCCTATCTTAATTTGTACTATATATATACATATATATATATAAATGTTTGTTTTTTATGTTATAATAAAAACAACTTTACATTAATCTAATGGGTCACTCCATACTTTTGTAGAGCACAAATTTATTATTCTTAGACAAGAGAATTTTTGTTTAAGTATAATATATATATATATATATATAGTGTGTGTGTGCGTAGAGAGAGAGAGAGGGGGGTAATTATAATTGGCTTTCTCTTCATTGTTTTACATGCTTCTCTTTGTTGCCATTGATTAGACAAATTAGTAAAGTCTGAGTCAGTTTTTATTTTTAGCTCCTTTCTTGACATTTTCAAAATATTTCATCTGCACTTTCATTTTTGGCATTGTTTCCATGGCTGGGGGCCCTTTCTCTCTCTGACCACTTTGCAGATTGTGAAAAGCGCTCTTTATCATGATGCAGCATAACAAGGTCATCTTATCCTTGACAAAAACTAAAGGGAATCCTCTTTTCTCTGCATTGTCTTTGTTCATTCCTTTCCTTCACATACAACCATTTTCTGTCTTGTCACAAGCACCAGAAAAATAGCCGGCAACTGGGCCACTGCATCAGTTGTTATTCTTACTGCTTACAGGTCAACATGTTAGGTTTGCTGCCAAAAAGGGTTTTGTGCTACCAGGAGGTTCATAGCAGCAACAGTGGAGGCGCAATGGCCCAATGGTTAGGGCAGTAGACTCGTGGTCGGAGGATCGCAGTTTCGATTCCCAGACCGGGCGTTGTGTGTGTTTATTGAGCGAAAGCACCTAAAGCTCCACGAGGCTCCAGCAGGGGGGAGGGGTGGCAACGCCTGTTGTACTCTTTCTCTCACTCTTTTCTTCCTGTTTCTTGTCCCCAACTTCCTACGCAACCGCTGAGCCTGGATGTGCATTAATCCATCTGTTGATGCTCTCGGTGTTGGGGGTTGACCGGCTTTCTCTTCTGTGGGTCTTACGAATAGCAAAGGACCACGTTTCGGACTTCTCCCAAGAGGACGAAGACCGCTTCGCTCAACAGCATAGCAGCAACAATGACCAGTGAATTTAGTATAAGGCTTACTCTATTCAAGTACATAAGGGCAACCCAGTGGTATGGTAGGGAGTTTTACAGAAAGATAGCTCAATATGCCCCTAAATATCATGTCTGAGTTATTGTGAGGACTTCCTTTGAGGCCCATCATAGATCAAAACTACCCAATTCATTGTTTTTGTTTTGTAACTTACTTTATTGATCCACCATCATGAGGAATTCTGTACATTATTTACATTGGACGGATATGTGTCCTCAACTTGTTTGTTGTTAAACGTTGGGCTTCACAGAGGCAATGATAAAAGACCAAGGCCTCTAGAGATATGCTGTGACTGAGAAGACCCGGCAAATAAAGTGAGTTCACAGCTGTAACCTACATCAGTGTTGCATAACCAGCCCACTCAAAAATACTCTTGGATCGTAGGGCGACATGCCGTGCTTGAGGAGACCTATTGAGTCAAGTACATCAAAAACAAAGTCAAATGGCAATAGTAGTTGTGATCCCCATGCTGGTGGCACATAAAAAGCACCATCTGAACGTGGCCGATGCCAGTGCCACCTTGACTGGTTTCTGTACCGGTGGCACGTAAAAGAACACCAACTGATTGTGGTCATTGCCAGCCCCTTCTGGCCCCTGTGCTGGTGGCACATAAAAAGCATCCACTATACTCTCGGCGTGGTTGGCATTAGGAAGGGCATCCAGCTGTAGAAACACTGCCAGATCAGACTGGAGACTGGTGCAGTCTCCTGGCTTCCCAGACTTCAGCTGATTTACCCCCAAGATTCTGAGTTCAATTCCAGGCAGTACCTTGAATAAATAATAATATCAGCAAAAAATACCTTAGGAATAAGAACCCAGGGTTGGGTTCAAAATCCCACCAGGAATGTAAATAATGAAATGTCAAAGCTTCTAAAATTGCATTGTAGAGAAGAGACAATTTAGAATGTAAGGTTTTTAGTTGAATAGTGTATTGTTTCAGCCCAGTCTGTGCTGGCAAAATATTAACCTATAATGTTGTAGGCAAAAAATATGTAGTTAGCATTGTACTGTTTTGGCAACTTGCATCACTCTTGAAAGGCAAATATCCAGAGATATAAAACTCTGTAAATACTGTAGATGTCATCATGTGAACACTGTTTATGCCAAGTTATATTTTTTGGTGTTGAATCTTAAAAAACTGTGAATGAACAAGGCAGATAATGGTTTACTCGTAACAAGCTTACGGCAAATTATTGACAACGTTCCTCTGGCTATGACATTTAAAATGCAAAAGCTGTTGTTGCTGTCATTAGTAAATCTTTTAAACAAAAAACATTCTCATCACCAAAAGGAAACTTTCAACGAATTGATTTTTAATAAATCTCTCTAACATTTTCCTGGAAGCAATTTTTCCTATGGTGATATATGTAATTTATACAATGTGCAATGACTTTTTAGGTTTAAGATGCTACACTGCAATGCTTGCACTCGGCATTATACCTTGCTTGCTGATAGCTTGCTCAACTTCATGGTTTAGTGGAAAGCTGAAATGCTCAATCTTATTCTTGAAACCCATCATGCCTCAACAATTGGGAAAGCAATAAAACCAGGAACGTGTTGTCAGTAATTACTCGGGGTAGGCAGTTGGTGGCGTTTATGTAGCAAAACCCACAAAAATAAGCGAAACACGGGCATGCAACCGAGTTGGGGGCAGAATTACTTCTGCCTTTCGAGTGCATAAAGAAAACGTTGTTGTAGGAATGTACGCAGCATGTGTACTACAGCAGTTCGATGCATAGCTTAAATACTGAGAGGCAGGGGCGTATTATGCCTACCTAATCTACAAAAAAAAAAAGAAAGTATTTTACATTTTATGCATTGTAATCAGAGTAACCTTCATAATTTTATTGAATTAGGTGCATATTTTGTCGATCTATTTTATTCAGGGTAGGCACTGCCTACCCAGGTGACACGTCCCTGAATAAAACATGTTAAATGGGTTTTCAAATGAAATAGTTCTTTTATGTTTTAGTTGTTTTGGTCATTAGATTGTGGCTATGCTGGGGCATCACCTTAAGAATGTTTTAGCTGAATCAATCGACCCCAGGACTTATTTTTTAAAGCTTGGTACTTATTCTGTCAGTCTCTTTTGTCGAACCTCTAAGTTATGGGGATGTAAACACACCAATACTAGATGTCAAGTGGTGGTGGACAGACAAACAAATACACACACACACACACTCTGATATACATATATACATATGCACACAACAAGCTTCCTTCAGTTTCTATCTACTAAATCCACTCGCAAGGCTTTGGTTGGCCTGAGGCTATAGTAGAAGACATTTACCCAAGGTGTCGTACAGTGGGACTGAACCCAGAGTCATGTCGATGGAAAGCAATCTTGTTACTGCACAGCCATGCTTGACAAGTATTTAAAAATTTCTTCACAAAATTTTCTTTTTTATTGTTGTTAGGAAGGACAATTACCGGTGGAGTAATGAGACTTGCTCAAGAACACTATAATATTTTAAAATTGCAACATTAAACTATTTAATGATTTATTTCATATTTGAGAGAGATTTTTAGAACCATATTAATTAAAACACACAAAAGCTTATCTCTTGAACTTTGTTGATGAAATCTTTTATTAAATTTAGATGCAATTACAAATCTATTGTACAGAACACGTCACATGGCGAATGAAATTTAAAAAAAAAACATCAGCAACTGTGTAGGCTGAGTAATAATAAACAGTAATGATTTTACATTTGACGGATATTTGTCCTCATCTTGTTTGTTGTTAACACAATGTCATGCAGTGGGATTGAACTCAGAACCATGTGGTTGGGAAACAAGCTTCTCACTGCACATCCACGCCACACTATTACTATGGATGTATTTTATTCTAGTAATGTCTGTCCTTGTTTGTCTCCTCTGTGTTTAGCCCCTTGTGGGTAGTAAAGAAATAGGTATTTCATCTGCCACTACGTTCTGAGTTCAAATTCCGCTGCAGTTGACTCTGCCTTTCATCCTTTCAGGGTCAATAAATTAAGTACCAGTTACGCACTGGGGTCAATGTAATCAACTTAATCTCTTTGTCTGTCCTTGTTTGTCTCCTCTATGTTTAGGGCCACTTTCACATGTGTACCTAAGTAATAATAATAATGAAATTATTGTGCACAGTACTCAGGTGCACCACAACTCATCAAAGGTATATGTATAGTACATAGAATTATGTACAAATGTCAGGAAAGTGAACGGTGTAGGAGTCATGATGTGCATGTATGTGTGCGAGCTGGCAGAATCGTTAGGACGCCAGGCGAAATGCATAGCCGTATTTCGTCTGCCATTACGTTCTGAGTTCAAATTCTGCCGAGGTCGACTTTGCCTTTCATCCTTTCGGGGTCGATTAAATAAGTACCAGTTACGCACTGGAGTCGATGTAATCGACTAATGCCTTTGTCTGTCCTTGTTTGTCCCCTCTGTGTTTAGCCCCTTGTGGGTAGTAAAGAAATAGATATACATGTATGTTTGCATGTGTATGGAGGTGGTGGGGTGGATATCAGGTGTAGTGTTGGTGAATTTCGGGAAGCATGGAGGTTTTAAAGGGTGCAATGTCTCGACAGCTAACAACTGATACAGGTAGTTTGTTCCATGTTTCAGCAACTCTGAATGTGAAAAAATGTTTCCAAAAGTCATGGGAGCTGTGCTGTTTTCTGACTTTGTAAGCCTCCCCACGTGTGTTAGACATTAGGTGCTCAAGGTGGTTGTTGGCGCAATGGTTAATAATTTTGTGGGTGTTTACCGAGTCTCAGTTCTCAGTTGTCATTATTAAAAAGGAAACGATTTCACCCTTTATATTGCGACCTGCTGTTTTTCAACTGGGTGTTATGTCCTGTAGTTTTAGAAGGAAGGGGAATGGTTCATAAATGGGTCATGACAAATGCTGCTCTGCTCTGTCTTGGAAATATGTTATTTATTCCTCCCTCACAACTTGACTAGCCCTGATCAAATAGAACTATGATTAACATTCCAGCAGTGACCATCCCATTTATTCAGGAAAGATATAATTAGAACTGTCTTATCAAATGTCTTCTTTTTCCTTTTTAAGCAGTTAGGGTGTGATTTGAAAGAAATTTCACTGCTTGTTTTATTGGTTCGTTAGTAGAGTAAGTAATTCAGAAATGACTCGACTCCAACAAAGAATTGCGACTGAGTCATGGTCTTGACTCATTAGGGGTTTACTTTCTGCTCCACATTGCTAACACCATATTGTAGATAATTAACTGGCATCCTGTTGGTTAGGGTGACGAGGATTCTGGTTGATTGGATCAGTGGAACAGCCTGCTCATGAAATTAACATGCAAGTGGCTGAGTACTCCACAGATATGCATTCCCTTGATATACTTCTCAGGGAGATTCAGCATGACACAGAATGTAACAAGGCTGGCCCCTTTGAATTATGGGTACAACGCAATATAGCCAGGTGGATGGACTGGAACAGCATGAAATAAAGGTTCTTGCTCAAGGGCATAATACACTGTTGGGAATTGAACTCTTGACCTTACAATCGTGAGCCTAATACCCGAGCTGTTAAGCCACACACCTTCGATATAATATATTAACAAATAAGATTTCGGTTGATTGAATAAACACAAATCAATGATTGGGCTTGATATATATTTGACTTTACAAGGTGGCAATCTTGCAGAAACGTTAACACGCCAGGCGAAATGCTTAATGGTATTTCGTCGGCCGTTATTCTGAGTTCAAATTCCGCCGAGGTCGACTTTGCCTTTCATCCTTTCGGGGTCGATAAATTAAGTACCAATTACACACTGGGGTCGATATAATCGACTTAGTCCGTTTGTCTGTCTTTGTTTGTCCCCTCTGTGTTTAGCCCCTTGTGGGTAGTAAAGAAATAGGTATTTTGTCTGTCGTTACGTTCCGAGTTCAAATTCCGCCAAGGTCAACTTTGCCTTTCATCCTTTCGGTGTCGATAAATTAAGTATCAGTTACGCACTGGGGTCGATGTAATCGACTTAATCCGTTTGTTTGTTCTTGTTTGTCCCCTCTGTGTTTAGTCCCTTGTGGGTAGTAAAGAAATAGGTATTTCATCTGCCACTATGTTCTGAGTTCAAATTCTGCTGCAGTTGACTCTGCCTTTCATCCTTTCAGGGTCGATAAATTAAGTACCAGTTACGCACTGGGGTCAATGTAATCAACCTAATCTCTTTGTCTGTCCTTGTTTGTCCCCTCTATGTTTAACCCCTTGTGGGTAATAAAGAAACATATATTTGACTGCATAAACGATGGCAGTACCTTAGTACAAAGCGTGGAACTGATATAAGAAGAAATGACTATCAACATACAACACTGGGGAACACGATGTTCTTTGAATCTTCAGTTACTCAATGGCTGAAAGTCGTGTTATGTTATGTATAAATATTGATTTCTTTTTGCTAGGCGTAAGAAACTGCTCTGGCAAATAGCTATAATCAATTAAGTAAACTTCACACACATTATTGGTACAGATTGTATTAAACCGAGAGAACTGAAAGACTAATTTTTAGAGCAGGATTTTCACATAAAGGCCTGAACCAACTCTTGCTGTAAATTTTACTGTATTCAGTCACGCTACAGATATTTTGCGTGTGTGTGCATGTGTGTGTGTGTGTGTGTGTTCTTTTACTTGTTTCAGTCATTTGATTGTGGCCATGCTACAGTACCACCTTAAGGGGTTCAGTTGAAGAAATCAAACTCAGGATGTATTTTTTTGTAAGCCTAGTACTTATTCTGTTGGTTTCTTATGCTGAACCACTAATTTTACTGGGATGTAAACACATCAACATCAGTTATCAACCGGTGATTGGGGGGGGGGGGGCAAATACAGGCACAAAGGTACACACACACATACATACACACACCGTCCAGTCCCTACCAGCATGGAAGATGGATATTAACTGATGTATGTGTGTAAAATATCTATCTATCTATCTATATATATATATATATATATATATATAATAATCATCATCATCATCATCATCATTTAACGTCCGTTTTCCATGCTGGCATGGGTTGGACAGTTCGACTGGGGTCTGGGAAGCCAGGAGGCTGCACCAGGCTCCAGTCTCTTCATTTGGATGCTCTTTCTCACATCAACCACTCCGAGAGTGTAGTGGGTGTTTTTTTTTATGTGTCGCCAGCACAGGGGCCTGAGGGGACTGGCATCAACCATGATTGGGCGGTGATTTTTATGTGCCACCGTCATAGAAGCCAATTAATTAATTCCTAAAAAAGTTGGTGGGGGTCATGTTGACTATAAATTACAATTCCCTTAATGGTCAGATTATAAAGGAAGAAAGTGTAAAACAAAATGAAGAATATGCTAGCAGAGTATCCCATCGTTTCTGGACAATTTTCACAATCAAGATTCCTTGGTTGACTTTCAGAATAGCACCCCCACATAACTTGGATTTTTTCTGTTTTCATAGGGATTTTTCAAGTTTTTTTCCACTACACCCTTGCAAATGATGTGGGGAAGCTTTTTATGAAGAAAACCTATTGAAAATTTACAAATCCCTCCTCCCTTCTTCTCAACTGATTTTGTCCTTTTTTTTTTATGCACTTATAAACAATAGGAGATGCCATTTTGGTAAAAAAATTTTTTTGAGAATTTCTGAATTTTTTCAGACCTCTCAGTACCAATGTTCTTCTGCACTGTGTACTTAATAATAATGGCAGAATCCTTGAAGGTTAAAAAAAAACAAAAAAAAAACGGGTGGGGTATCATCATCATCATCATTGTTTAATGTCCATTTTTCAAACTGGCATGGGTTGGACAGTTCGACTGGTTCTGGGAAGCCTGGAGGCTGCACCAGGCCCCAATCTAATCGGCAATGATTATTACAGTCCCCACTTCCTTTCATTTTCAAACAGAAAATGAAGCATCAGTTTCAAAAAACAGGGAAATTTAGAAAAACTTTCCATTAACTCCACCCCACCGTGCCATAAATCCTAATTTTTAAAAAATATTTTCAAAATTTTTAATCATAGTTTTAAAATATGTGAATCTGCAATTTGTTTGTATTTATAATTTCAAAATAATTTTCAAATGAAACAGTACATGATTTAAGGGAGATTTAGCAGTTGTTTCTAACACAACCCACGATTGATGCCTTCCTCATTTCTTTGTCACATGTATTGATGTTTTTCAATATCTTTCTCCTTATAAACACATTTTATGGAATGATGTGGAGGTCCATTGCTGGGATTTAAGAAACAACAACAAAAATTTTGTAATTTAAATTTTTAACCCCTGCCCTTACACCAAACCAGTCTATGTATGTGTGTGTAAGAAAAATATATTTACTAACAGAAAAGTATGCTATTCAAATAATTTTTTACATACTTTTTTTTTTTCAATCTTTCTGTTGCCCGAATGAACTTCCTTACACACATGCATACAGACGACACATTGACACGAGCAATATACTTTTAGGGAGAGTGAGAGTGTGGTAAATATACATAGAAAGGGGATGTCTATCATGAGAATAGCCGAAAAGTTTGGAAAAATGTTCGAGGTTTGATCAGAAAATGGGGTTTGTAAGATGGCATTTTGTGCAGATCTTAAAATGAAGAAAGTAAACATTAAAGACAGTTTTAAACAAGATGAAAGCAATGCATGAGAGATAATACAGAGAGTCATAAAGAGTGTGGTAACAAATAGAGAATGGGACATTTGTCAATGTGAGAGTTGAGTTACTTGTCGTAGCAAATTGGCTGATGCCAGCGCCGCCTTGACTGGCTTCTGTGTTGGTGGTATGTTAAAAGCACCAACTGACTATGACCATTGCCAGCCTCCCCTGGCACCTGTGCTGGTGGCATGTAAAAAGCACCATCCATATGTGGTTGATGCCAGCACCGCCTTAACTGGCTTCTGTGCCGGTGGCACGTAAAAAAACACCCACTACACTCATGGAGTGGTTGGCGTTAGGAAGGGCATTGAGCTGTAGAAACACTGCCAGATCAGACTGGAGCCTGGTGCAGCCTCCTGGCTTCCCAGACACCGGTCGAACCGTCCAACCCATGCTAGCATGGAAAAACGGACGTTAAACGATAATGATTATTATTTACAACCTTCTCTTCAGGATGCAGATTTTGAAAATCTAATACATTTTTCTCCGTTTCAGAACTTTTAGGGGATAAACTCACATACATAACCACTTGCACTCTCTTTTATATAGTAGATGTGTGTGTGTGTGTGTGTGATATATATATATACATCATCATCATCATCGTTTAACATTCGCTTTCCATGCTGGCATGGGTTGGACAGTTTGACATTTGGCTAGCAGGGAGCTGTCCAGACTCCAGCTGTCTGTTGTGGCATGGATTCTATAGCTGGATACCCTGGGGTCAATCTGTTCGACATTCTTGATGTGGCTGGCGTTAGGAAAGGCGTCCAGCTGTAGAAACTCTGCCAAGTCAGATTGGAGCCTGGTGCAGCTTTCTGGCTCGCCATTTCTCAGTCAAACTATCCAACCCATGTCAGTTTGGAAAATGGACGTTAAACGATAATGATGATGATGATGATGATTTGTGTGCACTCACATAGGAAATGTATATACTGTATACATAAGTTCAGGCGACAAGTTCAAGCCAGTATTCAATGCCAGCAATGTTTCACTTTATGATCCAGAAAGTGAAACTACTGAACTTGGCAGAGATTATCATTTGCTGGAAACTCGACAAGGAAATGAAAGGAATGGTAATCCTCGTCATATGTCTGTTTTCCATGCTGGTATGGGTTGGAAAGTTTGACAGGAGGTGATAAGGCCAAAAGCAGCACCAGGTTCCACTGTCTGTTTTGACATACACTTTACAGAGCGTACTCAAGGTACTTTTTATGCGGCACCAGCACTGACGGGGTCACGAAGTAACTTATAAGATGGAAACCCCTCGACTGGGAGTGGGAAGTAGTATTGAGTGGCAGGGGGGGGTGACTTTGTGCCATTTGAGAGATTTTAAGGTTTAGAAGGGACACGTGTAGGGGTCTTGCAAAACAAAGGAATAAAATCTGCCGTTCCTTACATTTTGGGAAATTTGTCTTGTTTCCAAAATTCCAATATCACTCAAATGAAATAACTTTTCCCCGTTGCTCTCTAAATGCATTTGTAACGGTATCCAAAAGCAAGCGAAAGTTAAATTAGTATATGGTATCCTCTTCATTGTTTAGTAGTAATTGTGGAGACAGATAGAATGATGTTGTAAGAGACAGAATTAGAACTAGAGAGAATTGTAGGGTGTTGTCTCACAGCAAACTTCATTTCTCCCTCTGGCCAAGATTGTAGCTGGTCAGCCACACTACATTCTCCCTGTGTTGTCACCGAGTGGTGACTAACTGATTTTTGCTTGGGATGTGCTTGCTTATATTAAGAAGGATAGGTATATCATTGAGAACAATAGATTTAGTTGGTGGTCTCATTATCTATTCTAGCTTTGGTGAAGTAGATGATGTTAGAAAGGGTCAAGTGGTGAAAACATTAATTTCTGGCCTTAGCCATGTTGAGATGGCAAATACACCTCACATTGTCGTGCGGTTACTGTTTATACCTCGTTCAGAGATTTATTATTGCTTCTATACACTTTTTCGAGATCAGTGGCATAGAGTTACTGGAAAAAGTATAATAATATTTGCATTGGGAACTCCTTTCATTGAAAACCCGGTGATTGTCGTACGCTGAAGACGGGTCAAGACCCAGAAACAGCAGTCTGTGCATATCACTTTGGTTGACGAGGGAAGGATGACCTCCCTTTGCAAATACCGATAGGGCACAGAAAATGTGTCAATAGCCAGCTGGAGACGATGTTCTCCTGGGGCTACAAGCTACAGCAACACCCACCCTTAGTGGTTAGCCATGTTGAGATGGCAAATACACCTCACATAAAAGACATCTCTGGAAGATGTAAAAACTGCTGTCAGAGAAAAACCATTGTTCCATCGTGGGAAAAGTTCTGTAGCAGTGTTGATTTAAATTTGGCTATGGTGGATCGAATCCACTTCATGCTTGCAGGATTCGCTACACATTGACAAGAAATCTTAATTATCAGCAGACATCTTTAAAAGCAACCAACACACACTTGTGTGATTGAGTACTACTTTCTGCAGGAATATGCTCTATCGGGGTTTCTCTACAATCTTCCTGAATATTTACTGAGAGAAAATTAATAGTCTTGCCACTTGAAATAAACCGGAAAAGATGATATGAGGGAAAAAAAAGAAAAAGAAAGCAAAACATCTTTGTAACATTAAAATGTTGACCACTCAGCTAAAATAATTTAATGATGATGGTAGTGGTAATGGTAATGGTGAATTTCGTTTGGTAAAGAGTATTAGGAAGCGTAATTTTGGTAAAACATGATGGTGGCACTCAGTGTTGACAGAAATAGTCATTAAAAAATGATACATTATTTTTAATATTGCTGTTGGCATAATTTCAAAAACAGCTTGAAATGTATCGCAGAAGAGAGCTGTATATGTACAGTTCAATAATGGTAGCGTGAGTGAAGGGTGTGTGTGTGTGTGTGTGTGTGGTGGAAGGAACGGGGACGTGTGAGTAGAGGGCTGAAAGAAGGAAACCAAATTAACTTATCTTTATTTGACTTTTTCAGAATGTATATTAATAAAATGAAATATTTTTAGATTTCCTAAGTGAGATACATACACACATATATATATGTATATATATATATATATTATTTTTATTTTCAAAAATCAGTGAATGTATTTCATTCGAATTATTATATGTTTACAAAGGCGGATAGGCATTGACAGCTAGCAAGCCATGCTACTGCAGACTGATGATAAGCAATGACTCAGAAACTAGTCTCTGGATGCTGGCTTTGCTGGGTGGAGGCGCTTATCTCCCCCTTTGAAAACATAAGGGCACAAGGAAATGTTTCAAGGCCAACAGGAAATGGTGTTTCCTAGGGCTAAATAACAGTAGCATTCTTCCCTTTAATGGGACTGTCACATTAAAGTTGACAACATACTATCACTTTATCGTGCTGCATGCATGCATGCATGCATGCATGTATGTATGTATGTATGCATGCATGCATGCATCCATCCATCCATCCATCCCTTTAGCTCAGATCTTGATGTCACGTGATAGTTGTAAATGAGTAGGCATGCCTGAGTGGTGAAAAGTTTGCTTCCCAACCACATGGTTCTGGGTTCAGTCCCACTGTGTGACACCTTGGGTAAGTGTCTTCTATAACCGCAAGCCAACCAAATCCTTATGAGTGGAATTGGTAGATAAAAACTGAAAGAAGCTTGTTGCATGTGCGTCCCATCATTACCTGATAACCAGTGTTAGTTTGTTTACATCCCTATAACTTAGCAGAATGGCAAAAGAGACCAATAAAGTAAGTACCAGGCCTACAACAAAAAGAAATCCTGGGGGTTGGTTCATTCGATTAAAAATTCTTCAGGTGGTGCCCCAGCATGGCCACAGTCTAATGACTGAAACAAATGAAAAATAAAGGATTCCAGGTAGTTTGTCTTCACACTCATGTACCCCGGGGGGGGGGGTAAGATAAACTGAGAGCATGAAGAAAATTGTGGCTGGGAAGACTCGTCAAGCCAAGTGAAATTGTTTTGGTGGCCAGTGCTGGTGGCACATAAAAGTACCCATGCTGGTGGCACATAGAAGCAGCTGTGCACAGAGAAGCAGGTGATACATAAAAGGCACCTACTATACTCTTTTTATTCCCTAACAAATAAAATTAAATAAGATATACATACATACATACATACATATATATATATATATATATATACAGGAGTGGCTGTGTGGTAAGTAGCTTGCTTACCAACCACATGGTTCCTGGTTCAGTCCCACTGCGTGGCACCTTGGGCAAGTGTCTTCTACTATAGCCTCGGGCCGACCAAAGCCTTGTGAGTGGAATTGGTAGACGGAAACTGAAAGAAGCCTGTCGTATATATGTATATATATGTATGTGTGCATGTATGTTTGTGTGTCTGTGTTTGTCCCCCTAGCATTGCTTGACAACCGATGCTGGTGTGTTTATGTCCCCGTAACTTAGCGGTTCTGCAAAAGAGACCGATAGAGTAAGTACTGGGCTTAGAAAGAATAAGTCCCGGGGTCGAGTTGCTCGACTAAAGGCGGTGCTCCAGCATGGCCACAGTAAAATTACTGAAACAAACAAAAGAGTGTATGTATATGTATATATATATATATATATATATGTATATATGGAACAAGTAGAAATATTTTTCAATGCATAAATACTGATAGAACAGCATATTTAGGCTAAAATCCTTTAAGAGCAGAAAAATTTGTCAGCGACCAGCCCTGAATGCTGACATATTTTTCTACTTTTATTATCCTTTATATCCTGTATTTCTATCAGCATTTACACATTGAAAAATTTATCTTCCTACTTGTTCTACAATACATTTCAACGCTTCAAAAACAAACTTATCTTTGTTTACATATGACGTAATTTATATATATATTTATATATATATGTATGCATAAATATATATGGAGGCATTGCCTCTATTGAGATTATTAAGCGGAATTTAGCTCACTTGGAGCACTGCAACTCCAGTCTGTATTTTATTTGCGAGTATTGTTAACAGTAGCAATCTCAAAATAAAGCTGTGTATTTTATATGTATACATACAGGCGTAGGAGTGGCTGTGTGGTAAGTAGCTTGCTTACCAACCACATGGTTCCGGGTTCAGTCCCACTGCGTGGCATCTTGAGCAAGTGTCTTCTGCTATAGCCCCGGGCCGACCAATGCCTTGTGAGTGAATTTGGTAGACAGAAACTGGAAGAAGCCTGTCGTATATATGTATATATATATGTGTGTCTGTGTTTGTCCCCCTAGCATTGCTTGACAACCGATGCTGGTGTGTTTACGTCCCCATCACTTAGCGGTTCAGCAAAAGAGACCGATAGAATAAGTACTGGGCTTACAAAGAATAAGTCCTGCGGTCGATTTACTCGACTAAAGGGCGGTGCTCCAGCATGGCCACAGTCAAATGACTGAAACAAGTAAAAGAGTAAAAGAGATACACACACAAACACACACACACATGTATAGACATATTTACAACTGCAAAAGCTCATGTTTACAATAACGTAATTTCCTTTAATCTCTATGTATTATCTATTACTAAATTTATCTCCTTTGCCAAGATGATCTCTGTACTCTTGAGTGCACTGTTGTAAAGGTGAACCACCTTTTAATACCAATTCAAAAATTTCACTGAAATGTGGCAGATTCAAACATGAACCTTTGACTGTTCAATTTGCAAGCTTGTAATATATTATCTAACTTCGTGTTAATTCCAAGTGCATGGCTCCATCCACACCCCAAGTAGAAAGTAGAATACACAATTTGACAGAATAATCCAAATGCTAAAGGGTTAATGGAACTGCCCCAGCATGGCCACATGTCACTGGTTAAAACAACTGTATCTATAGTAGAAAAATGTAGAATTTTCTCTTTTCCTTTCCTTCTCTTTCCTTTTTTCACTCTTTACCTGCTTCCCCCCACCCCCTTCAGACATTGACACACCTCTCTTTTACTCTTTACTCTTTTACTTGTTTCAGTCATTTGACTGCGGCCATGCTGGAGCACTGCCTTTTAATCGAGCAACTCGACCCCGGGACTTATTCATTGTAAGCCCAGTACTTATTCTATCGGTCTCTTTTGCCGAACCGCTAAGTGACGGGGACGTAAACACACCAGCATCGTTGTCAAGCAATGCTAGGGGGACAAACACAGATACACAAACACACACACACATACATACATATATATATATATATATATATAATATATATATATATATATATACATATATACGACGGGCTTCTTTCAGTTTCCGTCTACCAAATCCACTCACAAGGCATTGGTCGGCCTGGGGCTATAGTAGAAGACACTTGCCCAGGATGCCACGCAGTGGGACTGAACCCGGAACCATGTGGTTGGTTAGCAAGCTACTTACCACACAGCCACTCCTGCGCCTATTCTTAACAGATCATCTGTATTACCCTTTGAATTCAATCTGATGATTGGGAATGAGGAATTAGAATAACCAGATATGAGGTACCAGTTACCATTATAACCGGAAATAACACTTGCCCCTTTGTCATCCAGTCAGTAAAAACCATTGAAGTTAGTACAGATTGGTAGATTAAAAATCACAATGAAATAATGTTTGGTAGTTCTCCACTAAATTTGGCAAAGAAACTAAGAAGGATTGTCAAATGTAATATTTGTATTATTAAGACAAATAATAAAAGCACAATTAACTGTGTAGCATCGTTAGGATTTAATTTGCAGTATGGCTTTAATGATTTTAATTCAAAACTTATGAAAACAATACATTTGTACTACAGAGCCAGAGCTGGTTTCAGCCAGGTTGTTAACGAAAGGGTTAACCTGCTATAAATAGCTGCTAAATCTCCCTTAAATTTCACCTTTTTAAAAAAGAACAACATATTGGGCAATCTAATCTTAAATATGCAAAAACTGAAATGATCAGATGTGTTACATATTTGCTCAGAGATCTCCCTCAATCTCCAGCTAAATAACAGCTGATACTGTAAGTTTATATATATATATATATTTATATATATACACACCTGAGTGTTTACATTTTATGCCAACGTCAGCACAATCAATAAGTTTTCAAGTATAAAATTCAGTGATTACCACCACCACCACCACCATCAGCAAACATTGTTGTTTTTTTGCTACATTTGAATAGGTGCAAGTTGTGATTAAGCCACTTGATATCCTCTCTCCAATCAATTCCGTATCCATCGCTAAGAGATTTCACTTCTAATGGCTTAATCCAGTTGTAGATGATAGCTTCTCAGGAAATATTCAGCAAATATTTCAAAGTCTATGCTAATAAGGTCTAATAAGATGGAAATATATCTAGAGTTGTCTCTCTTACTAGAATAAACAAATATTAGTCATTTATTAAGATTATCTTTTCCCCACTGCATAACTATTTCCACTTAGCTTTTTAATGCTGACTGCATTAATTACAGTAATAATTAAACCTTAGAAGTTTAGATGGTATTCTCACCATGAAGGTTACACAACCCCACTGAATAGCACAATGGCTGCAACATGCTCTGGCTGCCTTTACTGTGCTCCCTGCGCTCATACACTATAATGTAATGCCGGTGGCACGTAAAAGGGCACCATTCAAGCATGATCGTTACTAACGTCGCCTTACTGGCACCTGTGCCAGTGGCATGTGTAAAAAGATTCGCGCGAGGTCATTGCCAGTACTGCCTGACTGACCCCGTGCCGGTGGCACGTAAAAAGCACCCACTACACTCTCAGAGTGGTTGGCATTAGGAAGGGCATCCAACTGTAGAAACTCTGCCAGATCAAGATTGGAGCCTGGGGCAGCCATCTGGTTCGCCAGCCCTCAGTCAAAATCGTCCAACCCATGCTAGCATGGAAAGCGGACGTTAAACGATGATGATGATGATAGTCTGGTTCCAGCCCAGAATGAAGTACAGCTGTTGTGGTTTAGCTCCTCATTCGTCCTGAGTGACAAGACTGTGATCAATCTTGTTACAGTGTCAGGTTTACTCTGGCAGAATCAGTTGATAGGAACAACATTCTCAAGATTGCTGCTAGCCTTCTTCCTTAGTATAATAATAGTCATGGTATCGGGGCATCGGCCAGACCATCAGATGTTGCTATATATCACAATGCAATTTCCATTGTTTTAGCTTTTGAATGTTGCCACCCTGCTGGCTAGGCAAACAGGCAGACATTCCCTGCTGATCGGAAGACTATTTTCCGTTGCAGGGGTTACCAATTTACGGCTGAGGGGACTGGAGCAATGTGACACAAAGTGCTTTGCTCAAGGGCACAAATCAAACCCATGATCTAGCAATTGTGAGTGCCACATCTTACCTATTAGGCCACATTCCTTCACATATTAATAATAATAATGATAATAATAATAATCATCATCATTTAACATCCACTTTCCATGCTAGCATGGGTTGGACGATTTGACTGAGGTCTGGCAAACCAGATGGCTGCACCAAACTCCAATCTGATCTGGCAGTGTTTCTACAGCTGGATGCCCTTCCTAACACCAACCACTCCGAGAGTGTAGTTAATAATAATCATCATCATCATCATTTAACGTCCGCTTTCCATGCTAGCATGGGTTGGACGGTTCAACTGGGGTCTGGGGAGCCCGAAGGCTGCACCAGGCCAGTCAGATCTGGCAGTGTTTCTACAGCTGGATGCCCTTCCTAACGCCAACCACTCCGAGAGTGTAGTGGGTGATTTTATGTGCCACCGACACAGGTGCCAGACGAGGCTGGCGAACGGCCACGCTCGGATGGTGTTTTTATGTGCCACCGACACAGGTGCCAGACGAGGCTGGCGAACGGCCACGCTCGGATGGTGTTTTTATGTGCCACCGACACAGGTGCCAAACGAGGCTGACGAACAGCCACGATCGGATGGTGTTTCTTACGTGCCCACAGCACGGAGGCCAGTCGATGCGGTACTGGCTACGACCACGTTCGGATGGTTTTCTTGTGTGCCACCGGCACTGGTACCACAAAGATACAAATTCCATTGATGTTCATCTATTTTGATTTGATTTGATTTGATCACTTGTCTCAACAGGTCTTCACAAGTGTCACAAGAAGGAAGGTATGCACAGGTGGACTGACTACGTCCCAAGTAGAGGCCACGGGTTATGGCCTGACTAGTCTTGCCGGGTCTTCGGATGGTGTTTTTATGTGCCACCGACGCAGGTGCCAGATGAGGCTGGCGAACGGCCACGATCGGATGGTGTTTGTTATGAGCCCACAGCACGGAGGCCAGTCGATGCGGTACTGGCTACGGCCACGTTCGGATGGTTTTCTTGTGTGCCACCGGCACTGGTACCATAAAGATACAAATTCCATTGATGTTCATCTATTTTATTTTGATTTTCACTTTCACTTGCCTCAAAAGGTCTTCACAAGTGTCACAAGAAGGAAGGTATGCACAGGTGGACTGACTACGTCCCAGGTTGGGGCCACGGATTATGGCCTGACTAGTCTTGCCGGGTCTTCGGATGGTGTTTTTATGTGCCACCGACACAGGTGCCGGATGAGGCTGGCGAACGGCCACGATCGGATGGTGTTTGTTACGTGCCCACAGCACGGAGGCCAGTCGATGCGGTACTGGCTACGACCACGTTCGGATGGTTTTCTTGTGTGCCACCGGCACTGGTACCACAAAGATACAAATTCCATTGATGTTCATCTATTTTGATTTGATTTGATTTGATCACTTGTCTCAACAGGTCTTCACAATGTCACAAGAAGGAAGGTATGCACAGGTGGACTGACTACGTCCCAAGTAGAGGCCACGGGTTATGGCCTGACTAGTCTTGCCGGTCTTCGGATGGTGTTTTTATGTGCCACCAACGCAGGTGCCAGATGAGGCTGGCGAACGGCCACGATCGGATGGTGTTTTTTGTTATGAGCCCACAGCACGGAGGCCAGTCGATGCGGTAACTGGCTACGGCCACGTTCGGATGGTTTTCTTGTGTGCCACCAGCACTGGTACCATAAAGATACAAATTCCATTGATGTTCATCTATTTTATTTTGATTTTCACTTTCACTTGCCTCAAAAGGTCTTCACAAGTGTCACAAGAAGGAAGGTATGCACAGGTGGACTGACTACGTCCCAGGTTGGGGCCACGGATTATGGCCTGACTAGTCTTGCCGGGTCTTCGGATGGTGTTTTTATGTGCCACCGACACAGGTGCCGGATGAGGCTGGCGAACGGCCACGATCGGATGGTGTTTGTTACGTGCCCACAGCACGGAGGCCAGTCGATGCGGTACTGGCTACGGCCACATTCGGATGGTTTTCTTGTGTGCCACCGGCACTGGTACCACAAAGATACAAATTCCAATGATATTCATCTATTTCGATTTGTTTTGATTTTTTTGATTTTCACTTGCCTCAACAGGTCTTCACAAGTGTCACAAGAAGGGAGGTATGCACAGGTGAACTGACTACGTCCCAGGTAGGGGCCACGGGTTATGGCCTGACTAGTCTTGCCGGGTCTTCGGATGGTGTCTTTATGTGCCACCGACACAGGTGCCAGATGAGGCTGGCGAACGGCCACGATCGGATGGTGTTTGCTATGTGCCCACAGCACGGAGGCCAGTCGATGCGGTACTGGCTACGGCCACGTTCGGATGGTTTTCTTGTGTGCCACCGGCACTGGTAACAAAGATACAAATTCCATTGATGATCATCTATTTTATTTTGATTTTCACTTTCACTTTCACTTGCCTCAACAGGTCTTCACAAGTGTCACAAGAAGGAAGGTATGCACAGGTGGACTGACTACGTCCCAGGTAGGGGCCACGGGTTATGGCCTGACTACTCTTGCCGGGTCTTCTCACACACAGCATATTTCCATAGGTCTCGGTCTCTAGTCATTTCCTTGGTGAGACCTAAAGTTCGAAGGTCGTGCTTCACCACCTCGTCCCAGGTTTTCCTGGGTCTACCTCTTCCACAGGTTCCCTCAACTGCTAGGGTGTAGCACTTTTGCACACAACTATCTACAGCCATTCTCGTCACATGACCATACCAGCGCAGCCGTCTCTCTTGCACACCACAATTGACGCTTCTTAGGTTCAACTTTTCTCTCAAGGTACTAACGCTCTGACGAGCTTGCACACTGACATTACACATCCATCGGAGCATACTGGCTTCATTTCTTGCAAGCTTACGCATATCCTCAGCAGTCACGGCCCATGTTTCACTACCATGTAGCATGGCTGTACGTACACATGCATCATACAGTCTGCCTTTTACTCTGAGCGAGAGGCCTTTTGTCACCAGCAGGGGTAAGAGCTCTCTAAACTTTGCCCAAGCTATCCTTACTCTAGCAGTTACACTTTCAGCACACCCACCCCCGCTACTGACTTGGTCTCCTAATATCATCATTGTTTAACGTCCACTTTCCATGCTAGCATGGGTTGGACAATTTGGACTGGTGAACCAGATGGCTGCACCAGGCTCCAATCTTAATCTGGTAGTGCTTCTACAGCTGGATGCCCTTCCCAATGCCAACCACTTCGTGAGTGTAGTGGGTGCTTTTTACGTGCCACTGGCAGGAGGGTCATTCAGGCGGTACTGGCAACGGCCACGCTCAAATGGTGTTTTTTATGTGCCACCTGCACAGGAGCCAGTCCGAAAGATTTTCAGGTGCCACTGGCACAAGTGCCAGTAAGGTGATGCTGGTAACGATGACGCTCAAATGAAGCTTTTTACGTGCCACCAGCATCAAAGACAGTCAGCTGCTCTGGCAATGATCATGCTCAGATGGTGCTCTCAGCGCTCCACTAGCACAGATGCCAGTCATCGAATTTGATTTTGATTTCACTTGCCTCAATAGGTCTTCACAAGCAGAGTTTAGTGTCCAATGAAGGAAAGGCATGCATAAGTGGGCTGGTTACACTACTGGCATAGGCCACGGGGTTATGGTCTCATTTGGCTTGCCAGGTCTTCTCAAGCACAGCATATTTCCAAAAGTCTCAGTCACTAGTCATTGCCTCGGTGAGGCTTAATGTTTGAAGGTCGTGCTTCACCACTACATCCCAGGTCTACCTCTTCCACGGATTCCCTCCATTGCTAGGGATTGGCACTTTTTCACACAGCTATCCTCATCCATTTTCGCCACATGAACATACCAGTGCAGTCGTCTCTCTTGCACACTACATCTGATGCTTCTTAGGTCCAACTTTTCTCTCAAGGTACTTACACTCTGTCAAGTATGCACACTGACATTATACATCCATCAGAGCATACTGGCTTCATTCCTTGCAAGCTTACGCATGTCCTCAGCAGTACAGCCCATGTTTCACTGCCATGTAGCATGGCTGTTCACATACATGCATCATACAGTCTGCCTTTTATTCTGAGTGAGAGGCCTTTTGTCACCAGCAGAGGTAAGAGCTCTCTGAACTTTGCCCAGGCTATTCTTATTCTAGCAGCTACACTTCACAGCACACCCTCCCCCGCTACTAACGTGGTCACCTAGGTAACGGAAGTTATCAACTACTTCTAGTTTTTCTCCCTGGAATGTGGCGGAAGTTGGTCTCTCTCTCTCTCTCTCTCTCTCTCTCTATATATATTATATATATATATATATATATATATATATACACTGTTGTGTCTGGGGATAGTCACTCTCTTCTGGCGCCCTACAGCTCAACACACTCACCGGTAAAACTTCCACCCATTCCCCGCTATTCCTCCATAATTCCTACTGCGTCCTGCAACCCTTTCAATAGTTTTCAGAGTCAAAACTATTGAAAAGGTTGCAAGACACAACAAAAATTTTAGTAAAATAAAAAAGAAATAAGTGGAAACTCCACCGGTGAGCATGCTAAACCACAAGGCACAAAAAGAGAATGACTCTCCCCAGACACAACAGAATATGCTTCAACACACAAACTCACGTAAAGAATCTTGCAAACCAAATCCAGAAATGAAATATATTAGGTTATCCGGAAAGTACGTGCCGATTTTTAATGGAAAGAAAAAGGTCAATAAATATTCGCCATTACATTTTTAATCAACCAAATATGAACCATTTTGTTGCACAATGCGTCTCCATCTTACCTTTATCTTGAAAATACCCTCTTCCCAGAATTGAGGTGGTTTCATGGCAAAGAATTCATCAAGGTATCTTTTTACATCATCCAAGGAATTGAAATTTTTACCATTAAGACTATTCTGCAGAGATCTGAATAAGTGGAAATCCAAAGGAGCAATATCTGGTGAATATGGAGGGTGGGGTAATACATCCCAGCCGAGCTGCAGCAATTTTTGTCTTGTTCCCAAAGCATCAAATGCCAAAAATGAATTGTCTTATCTTCCATTTTAAAGGGTTACAGAATTAAGATAGCTTAAATTGTGCTCTAAATGGAGGTGTAGTCAAATCCTATTTTATGGACTCAACCATGTTCTAAAATAAGTCGAAGGGTAAGCTACTATAAATCGGCACAAACTTTCCGGATAACCCAATATCATCATCATCATCATCATCATTTAGCGTCCGTTCTCCATGCTAGCATGGGTTGGACGGTTCAACTGGGGTCTGTGAAGCTGGAAGGCTTCATCAGACCCAGTCAGATCTGGCAGTGTTTCTACGGCTGGATGCCCTTCCTAACGCCAACCACTCCGTGAGTGTAGTGGGTGCTTTTTACGTGCCACCTGCACAGGTGCCAGACAGAGCTGGCAAAAGGCCACGAACGGATGGTGCTTTTACGTGTCACCGGCACGGGGCCAGGCCAGGCTGGCAACGGACATGAACGGATGGTGCTTTTACGTGCCACCAACACGGGGGCCAGACAGTGCTGGCAAACGGCCACGAAACGGATGGTGCTTTTACGTGTCACCGGCACGGGGGCCAGGCGAGGCTGGCAACGGGCACGAACGGATGGTGCTTTTACATGCCACCGACATGGGGGCCAGACAGGGCTGGCAAACGGCCACGAACGGATGGTGCTTTTACATGTCACCGGCACGGGGGCCAGACAGAGCTGGCAAACGGCCACAAATGGATGGTACTTTTACGTGTCCCACCGGCACGGGGGCCAGGCCAGGCTGGCAACGAACACGAACGGATGGTGCTTTTACGTGCCACCTACACGGGGGCCAGACAGGGCTGGCGAACGGCTACGAACGGATGGTACTTTTACGTGTCACCTGCACGGGGGCCCTGATGTTGATCGACCTCAATTTGGTTTGATCTTGATTTTGACTGTTCTCACTGGTCTTGCCGGGTTTTCTCACGCACAGCATACCTCCAAAGGTCTCGGTCACTGGTCATTTCCTTGGTGAGACCTAAAGTTCGAAGGTCGTGCTTCACCGCCTCGACCCAGGTTTTCCTGGGTCTACCTCTTCCACAGGTCCCCTCAACTGCCAGGGTGTGGCACTTTCGCACACAACTATCTTCAGCCATTCTCATCACATGACCATACCAGCGCATACGTCTCTCTTGCACACAACAACTGATACTTCTTAGGTTCAACTTTTCTCTCAAGGTACTTACACTCTGTCGATTATGACACTGACGTTACACATCCATCGGAGCATACTAGCTTCATTTCTTGCGAGCTTACGCAAATCCTCAGCAGTCACAGCCCAAGTTTCACTACCATGTAGCATGGCTGTACGTACACATGCATCATACAGTCTGCCTTTTACTTTGAGCGAGAGGCCTTTTGTCACCAGCAGAGGTAAGAGCTCTCTAAACTTTGCCCAGGCTATTCTTACTCTAGCAGTTATACTCTCAGCGCACCCGCCCCCGCTACTGACTGGTCACCTAGGTAACGGAAACTATCAACTACTTCTAGCTTTTCTCCCTGGAAAGTGACGGAAGTTGGTCTCAGAGCATCTTCAGTGTTAATTGTTCCTGAGCATCTGCCACATACAAAAACCATCTTCCTAGTTAGCCTTCCTTTGACATTGCTGCACCTCTTATGTGTCCATAGCTTACACTTGGTGCATCTTATAGAGTTTCTACCTACACCTTTTCTACAGATCGAGCAGGGCCATCTACCTGAAGGCGTTTGTGATTGGTCTACCTTCCTACTTATTAGGACTTTGGTTTTAGCTAGGTTGATTCTAAGGCCCTTCGATTCTAAACCTTGTTTCCTTACCTGAAACTTCTCCTCTAGTTCTGATAGAGACTCAGCAATTAGAGCAAGGTCATCAGCATAGAGGAGCTCCCAGGGGCATCCTGTCTTGAATTCCTCCGTTATTGCCTGGAGGACTATGATAAATAGGAGGGGACTGAGGACTGAACCTTGGTGGACCCCAACCTCTACCCTGAATTCTTCACTGTACTCGGTGCCAACCCTCACCTTACTAGCAGCATCTCTGTACATGGCTTGTACAGCTTTCACTAACCATTCATCTATCCCTAGTTTCCTCATTGACCACCAGATGAGGGATCGGGGGACCCTGTCGAAGGCTTTCTCCATATCAACAAAAGCCAGGTATAGGGGCTTGTCTTTGGCTAGGTATTTCTCTTGCAGCTGTCTTACCATGAAAATAGCATCAGTAGTACTTTTCCCTGGCACGAACCCAAACTGCATCTGATCTAGGCTAACTCTCTCTCTAATTAGTTGGGCTATAACCCTCTCCGTAACCTTCATTACCTGATCCAGCAGCTTGATACCACTGTAGCTATTTGTATCTAGGGCGTCACCTTTACCTTTGTAGCAGTTGACTATTATGCTGCTGCACCAGTCATTGGGAATGACTCCTTCGTGTATCACCTGGTTAACTATACGGGTGACTAGGCTATAGCCGACACTACCAGATATTTTGAGCATCTCTGCAGTAATTCCTGATGGGCCTGGGGCTTTCCCTGTTTTCATGCTTTTAATTGCCTTATCTACTAAGGAACTGTCAACTCGGATTGCTGGTCCCTCTGTTGGGTCAACATTCGGCAGACTCTCTTTATCCCATTCATTTTCCTCATTCAGCAACCTTTCATAGTGGCTTCTCCAAACCTCTCTCTTTGCATATATGTATACATATATACGAGGGGTGGTGGCTGAAAAGTTCTTGGCTTTGGGCAAAAGGAAATCTAAGTGGATCAGTTACTTAAGATTTTATCCAGCATATTCCATTCTCAGAGACTCGCATGCTTATTGCAGTGGCCCTTCAATTTTTCTAATCCTTGTAAAAGAACTCAGAAGGCTGGGACTCCAACCACACTTTTCGTGATACCCTTAAAGTCAGGAACTTTTCAGTACCTCTTGTGTATATATGTTCTTTTATTCTTTTACTTGTTTCAGTCATTTGACTGTGGCCATGCTTTTAGTCGAACAAATCAACCCCAGGACTTATTCTTTGTAAGCCTAGTACTCATTCCATTAATCTGACGTCATGTAATGTTATGGGTTGGGTCTGCCCCTGTGGCGAATCTCCGACATATCATGTAATGTAATGTTATGGATTAGGTCTGCCCCTCTGGCGAATCTCTGACAAGTCATGTAATGTTATGGATTAGGTCTGCCCCTCTGGCGAATCTGAAACGTCATGTAATGTTATGGATTGGGTCTGCCCCTATGGCGAATCTGACATAACCTTACATGACATGTCAGATTTGCCAGAGGGGCAGGGCCAGTACAGGGTGTTTAGGCTAAATTAGATGATTTTTTTCTAGGTCCCCTTTTTTTCAGGAACAGCTTGACTGATGAACAGTCAACTGAGTTGGAGAGCATAATAATAATAATAATAATATTAATGATGATGAACTTATTCTATACAATGCTCTGGTGAAGTACCACTCATCAGAAAAAGTACCCAGAAAGGACATGAGCAGTAAATAGAGTAATGCACAGAAAGCGAACAGTTAACGAGTTGTTTTTTTTTGGGGGGGGGGGGGGCTATCAGGTGTACTTTTGGCAAATTTTGGGAAGCATGGAAGTGTTTAAGGGTGTAGTGTCCTGACAGCTAACAACTGATGTGAATTTTTTATTACCTGCTTCAGCAAATGTTATCTTATTTCTTTTTGTTGCAATTCGGAATAGAAAAGTTTTTATTATAAATTCATTAAAAGTGGTGACTTGATTGAAATGGATGAGTAGTGCCAGATTAAATTAATGTCTCACTTTGTGACTCTGTGAGTGAGTGAGAGAGGGGGGCGGAGAATTAGGCTGAAAGATTGGTCAATTAGTTTCATTGTTTTCACTTAGTTAATGGAGACAGTTTGGACATGACTCTAGACCAAATGAAAATTTTAGTCAGTGCTCATTTCAGTACCATTTTAATATACTCACTTCTGTTGCATACGATAAAAGAGGATGGTTTCACTTCTGACGCCTTGACTGTGGCCATGCTGGAGCACCACCTTTTAGTCGAGGAAATTGACGCCGGGACTTATTCTTTGTAAGCCTAGTACTGATTCTATCGGTCTCTTTTTGCTGAACTACTAAGTTACGGCAATGTAAACATACCAGCATCAGATGTCAAGCAATGTTGGGTGGGACAAACACACACATACATATATACGATGGGCTTCATTCAGTTTCCGTCTACCAAATCCACTCACAAGGCTTTGGTCAGCTCGAGGCTATAGTAGAAGATACTTGCCCAATGTGCCACACAGTGGGACTGAACCCAGAACCATGTGGTTTCTAAGCAAGCTACTTACCACACAGCCACTCCTGTGCCTATGTACAAAGAAAAAAGGCTAAAATAAACAATATTCTGTGTTAAAGATTTTAAAATCTTTTAATGTATGCGAAATTATATTGAAATACATACAAGAACATACATATCATCATCATCATCATTTAACATCCGTTTTCCATGCTGGCATGGGTTGGATGGTTTGGCAGAAGCTTGCAAGTTGCAGAGCTGCATCAGGTTGTTCCTGTTGGCATGGTTTCTCTGCTTGGACATTCTTCATAATGCCTATCACTTTACGGTGTGTAGTGGATGCTTTATATGTGGCACCAGCATGGGTGCTTTTGATGTAAATCAATAACATAACTGAAATTAATTTGACTGTATTTTGTGTGTGTGTGTGTGTGTGTGTGTGTGTGCTTGGACACATTTTCATTCTGTAATGTGAACGTTTTTAGTTGAAGAATGTGGAGGCGCGTAGCTTAGTGGTTAGGGGTGTCAGCATCATGATTGTAAGATTGTAATTTCGATTCCTGGACCGGGCGATGCATTGCGTTCTTGAGCAAAACATCTCATTTCATGTTGCTCCAGTCCACTCAGCTGACAAAAATGAGTAACGCTGCAATGGACTGGCTCCTGTCCAGCTAGGGAACACATACGCCATTGAAACCAGGAAACCGGGCCCATGAGCCTGCCTAGGCTTTAAAAGAGGGCACATTTATTTTTGGTGGAGGCACATAGACTAGTGGTTAGAGCAGTAGACTTGCAGGTTTGAATCTCAGACCAGGTGATGTGAGTGTTTATGAGCAAAGCACCTAAGCTCCATGCATCTCCAGCAAAAAGTAATGGCGAACTTCTGCTGACTCTTTCACCACAACTTTCTCTCACTCTTTCCTCCTGCATCTTGCAGCTCACCTGCGACGGACCGGCATCCCGTCCAGGTGGAGAACCTATATGCCAAGGAAACGGGGAAAC